>NC_041343.1:12490348-12730348 GCF_004354835.1 Perca flavescens
TTATTTGCAAAACAGTTAGATTTGTGACCCCTGAAAACCTTGTGTTAGCATCACTAGCACAGCGTAAAAGTACCATAATACCCACCAGAACATAGACTGATGCCAGTAGGGTTTGTTGGCTCCGGTCATATTCTCTCCTGCTAGTCTTCCACTTACAACGGCATGATCGTGGTGCTCCACTCGTCTGCGGCCCAGTCTGATGTCATAGAAACAGGCAGCATCTCCTGCCTAAATCCAGACAGAAGGGGTTGAGGATATGTGGCATATATTACAATTCCTAACTATATTACAATTGCATTACATGGTTACTTAGGTGCATTGTTTCTGGACCATGACCTTTATCACTAAAAAGGACCATCAACTCCATTAAAGTTAATCCACTTTTCACAAGTCTCAGCTTTTAAAAGAACATAAGATATTGTTCAAATTGGCACATGGGGTTTAACATCAACTGCAAAATGGCTGCCACAACTAGTGACCAGTTTGACTAAATCAAGTATAAATGTGCCTGAATTTCCAAAGCCAACCAAAATCAGACACGGTTTGTTGTTATTGGAACACTTCAACTACCTTATGAACAATAACTTACCACCCAAATATTGGATCTAGCTTGCAGCTCTGCATTGACCCGAAAGCCACCAAAGTCAGAGTCCACCTCCAGACCTGCTGACTTAGCAAGGTCAACATTGGGCTCCAGGCCAACAGCTGCAACAATGTGGTCGGTTTTCACCTACACGGTGAAGCACAAGATAATCAGTAACTAATAAGTCATTTTCCAAATTTCAATGGACTTGTACCATAACCTGGACCTACCAATCGGCCGTCCTTCAGCTTGATTTCTAACTTATCATCTTTGCAGACCACAGATTTCACCAAAGCTTCGGATATGACTTTCACACCCTCTAGAAAACCAAAAGAAGAATATTTAATACAAGAAGAAATGAGGAGTGCAGTGTGCAACTATATATGAGAGTTCAGACATGAATAGACATTACCACTCTTGACTTTTTCTGTTGTCCAGTTGCTCAGATACTCAGGCAACACTTTTCCCATGTTGCCCTTCTCAGGGAACATCTGTACCACCTCCAGGTCATACTCCGTTGCTGGAAAAAAGGAGAAAGAGGATAAACGATCCAACAGCAGATCAACAAATTAATTCTGTTAAACATCAGAAGTATTAACTATTCGGTCATTTTCTCATCTTGTCCAGTTGTCTTACATCTCCTCCCGAGGGCACAGGCCAGCTCGCTGCCCAAGAAGCCGCCTCCAATGATTGTGATGGACTTGATGTTTCTGGAGACCTTATCCAATGATTTGAAGTCCTCGATCTGCGGAGAACAAAATGTATATCAATTTCACTTCACACTTTTTTTTAGAGAAATACATCACAGTGTTACTCTCAACATTTAAAATTAGCCTTATACAAGTGTCTGAACTTGTCTGTGCAACCATGAAGGGACTGTAATAAATGAACCATAAGAAACAGTGGGTTGACAAAAAAGAAACACTGCGCACACTGTGATTTGAGTTACGGAGCAAAGTTTTAGCATTTCCTTCCGTTTTCCACATTTTAGAATGAAGTTATACTTTGTATTATTTTCTAAATTAAACTAAGTATTTTCACTGGCTCACTGACCTATTCCAGAGTGTTGGAATCAACATTCAGAGAGTATTTCATGTTATCTAACACTTCCAAACAACTTATTCAGAGTCAAAGATATTGCCAACTAATTATTACCATCATGTCATACCTTTACTTTTACTCCCACAGCCAAAACGAGTCACTTTTTGGAGCTTTGTGTACTATCAGACAGAAATACCCAAACTGAAACAAAGCTATCGCCCCCTTGTGGCCAAACACTGACCTTGCGGAACAACGTTGTCTTCTTCATCACCTCCTCTCCTGCTCTTTCAATGACCTGTAGATTCCTTGGCACACCACCTGCAGCAAACCGTTCAAATTAGCTTCCACCAGGTTTAAAACCACACGTGGTAATAAATGCATCACAAAGAGGCTTACCTGTAGCAATCAAACACTTGTCATATGAAATCTCGGTATCATCGTCCAGTTTTATTTTGTTTCCTCTCACATCCATGTGAACCACCTAAAGTGGATTAAATCATGTTATTTGTTGTCAAAAATCTCAATACAGTCAAAAAGTACTTTTACATCTGCCAATGAAATTCCTCACTTCTGTTATGAATACTACTAATACTACTATTATGTACTATATAAAATCATGACATCAGCACACTGTAGTGTCTGACTGTTAAAGGAAAACAAATACAAACTGACCTTTTTGCCGGTGAGAACTGCCACGCCACCATTTTCTGCACCATCCAATTCTTCTGCATTAATGTAGAATGAAGGTGGCTGGAAGTAGATACTGGCAAATAAACAAAAATATTATGACATCTTTAAACATTTTAAAAATAAATCATCTGGCCACTAATCATACATAGCAAGTCATAAATAAACCACTTAAACCAGTAAAGTACTGGTATCGATTGTAGCTGGTATTATGACAGTACCAAGCTGCAAAGACGCAGCTGTGTCCAACAACTCTATCCTGGGGGAAATAAATCATTAGCAGCACAGGAAATTGTGCAAGCTTTGTTTGACATCAACAGAGGTTTGTTGTGAATACCGTAAAAAGGGGAAGTCAGTAAACAGAGTTTAGTCCACCTGAATAGAAAAAGTGCCACCAAGAAATGTCACAGGACAACACAGTCTAACTGCCTGTAATGGCCACTTATCACAGAAGAGAAAGACAGATTGTATGAAAGGCACAGAGTCACAGTGAGACAGAAAGTATTTAAGGCAATAAAGTTGTATAGTCCAAAAAGCACAATGCAAGAAACTTAAACACACCTCCTTTCCTTTCCATTCCACTGTTTGAAACGCAGTGTTTCCGTTACAGTGGGGTCATTAGAGAACCACAGTTCCTTAGAGAGAGGTGGTCTCATGTATGGAGGGTCTGGCTCATCAGTCACAATCAATACCTGGTAACAACAATTGAAAAAAGGGATATACAGTACAGTACAGTACAGTACATGAGGAAAACACAAACAAATCAAACTGAAAAGGTAAAACAAGGCTATTGATGAACTGAATGCTGACCTTGGCACCGGGGTCTCTGGCTCGAATAGACCGGGCAGCAGCGAAAGAGGCGGTACCTCCACCAATAAGGAGGTAGGGGGTGTGCGAGGGGACCTTGAGAGAGGCAGGTGCTGGGCCACCTGGAGTTTGCATGAAAGAGGGACAGCGAGCATGAGAGAGTGAGAGTGAAAGAGAGAGAAAGGCAAAAAGCAGGAGAGACACAGTCAGCGCATGATCTTGGATGATTATCAGTACCCATGACAAATGCACCTGAAAGGAGTAAATGGAAAAAAAAAAGTTTTCATGTGAGTGAGATTAACCTTTATCATTATAAGAATCCAAACAATGTGAATAAAAGACATGAACAAGTAGGGGAAAAAGCTGTAATGAGAAGAAAATGTTAAAAATATATATAGAAGAAAATGTGTTTGAAATTAACAAAATGGGAAAAGTACCGGTGTCTGCCCACTTCCCCGCTCCAAACAAGGCTGAGCTACGGTCTTACCACTCTCTGCCACAACTTCAGGTTGAGGCTCGGTTGGCTCTGCTGCGGGGCTTTCTGCTGCTGCAGGTTCTGTTAGTATAACCGGAGCATTAACCAGTTAAGACCAAATCAACCCTCAGATGTGGTAAATGAACATCACTGGTTCCATGCACAGGTCTGACTGGGTGCTTACCACTCTCCACAACAGGTGCAGGGGGCGGCTCTGTAAGCTCAGCTGGGGACGGCTCAGAAGGGGGTGATGGTTCTGGTAGTATAGTGGTAAAGTTACATAATAATCTTGGATGTGCATGTGCACCAACAGTTAATGTGCGAAATCCATCTTTAACTGAGCTGTAGTGAGTATCTACTACACAGCCTCAGGTCAGATAGAAAAGCACATGTAGATGCACCTGCATATATTTCCAATTGAATGAGTAAATTAATTAGACCAGAGTATCCTTTCTTCTCAAATCTTACCCTCCTCAACTACAGGAGCAGCAGGTGGTTCTGCTGACTCTTCTGGGGATGCTTCTACTACTGGCTCATCTGCTGTTGGGGCAATCCATAGTATGGGTTAAGATCACATTCTTTACTAAATTATTGGAGGGGAAGACCATCGGGATCCATGCATTTCCTTAGCTTCACCCTGTTAACATTCTGCAGAGCATGCACACTGACACAATGAGACAAGTGGAAGCTGCCCACTTTGTGGTCTAAAGAGATGTACATAGTCCACACCATACCAGAAAATATAACAGTTATATTTGAAAGAAATAATATCAAGGAGCTGAGCATGGAGTTTATCAGTTGTCAGTTTTGATGACAGTGATGTTCACAAGTACCAGGGACCTTTCTGTTTTATAAACTACTGTGAAGACCTTTTGCATCTTAGACACAGCATAAAAAACGTCACAAAGAAATACAATCAACTTCAAAGGGCAGCTTCCAATTATGAACAATACTATCACATTTACGGCGGGAAAAGTACTATCCTAGGACAAAGTAACACAAAGTTTGACATATTCACAAAAAATGTCAGACAGGAGGATTCCATTTGATATCACAAATATGACAAAGCACACCAGGAGCCAAGATATTTGTAGAAAATACTGACAACAACTGTGTCCCACCAAAAGATTAGTATTATAGTTCAGAACGTAGGTGAGTATGTGAGTGTCCAAAGTTGTACTGAAAACGTAAAGGGTTAATGTACAAGGTTAGAGGACACAAATGAAACCCAAAAGAACGGAGCATGACAAATGCATCAATAATACAAGAAAGAAAGTAAATAAATAACACATACAACAAGAGGGCAAGGACAGCAACTTAAAGACAATACAAGTTTAGAATATGCAGAGGGCCTCGTGTATAAAACATGTAATCACCAAAAAAAATTATTTCTTATATATATATATATATATATATATATATATATATATATATATATATATATATAAAATTGTACTAATGTGGTACACACATGAAGAAATTAAAAGACAGGTGTGTTTTAGAGACTGCTTTTTTTGCACTGACCGGACTTTACAAGTTGGTGTCACATTTCTGACACCTTAGTTCTCTTTAAAGTATAGTATGTGTCCAAAGTGTAATAGAGTGTGTTTTGAATTTTTATTTTTGTTACTTTTTGGTTCAAACATACTGTTTATAAAGGAGGAACATGTTACGCATGCATATAGGGGTATATAGAAAAGAATGCAGACAACCTGGGGGTGGTTCAGTTGTTTCAATGGGAGCCACTACTTCAGCATCAGGGGCCGGGGGGCTTGGCTCTTCTGGTGAAGGTGCTGCTTGAGGTTCTGGTGACGGTGCTGCTTCAGGTTCTGGCTCTGGGATGACTGAAAGAGAAATGAACAGAGTTATCAAACATTAGCTATGGAATGATTAACTAAAGACTGATATTCAACCCAATTTCTTTTGTGTGACATTCAGATGATGTATTATCAGTAAGACAAATGGTTTAAGGTAAGTCATTTAAAGCAATTCACCACTAATCTAAATTTGTTTTGTAGTCTCAAAGAAGAAGAAGCTAAACTGTGCACTGCAGAGTCAGCTGATTGCAAGCCGACTTACACCAAATCATATTTAACTAGGACAGTAAAAAAAAAAAGCCCTTTCACTTAAAAGAGTGACAATGCTGTGTCACTCTTTTAAGGGAAAGGGCATCCACAGCTAAAACAAGAAGAAATCTTAATTGATCAGAACAAAAAAAAAGTATCACAGTGGAAGGCTGCAGCTCTTTTTTTTAAATAATATTATCATTAAAATTAGTTAATATAAATTGCTCACCAGGAGGCTCTGACTGGATGAGGGTGGCTGGTTCTTCTGTGGCTCTTTTATATGGTCTGGATGAAATTTCATCAATACGGTCTTGATATCTTTGGCTGTCTCCCTTGACAGTTCGGTATGTCTGTGAAAACAAAAGTTTTCAACCATGAGTATTTGCAAACTGACTGTAACTGATTGCTTATGATTTTAAATACATGTACTGTATGTTATGACGGACTAAGCTTACTCACATATATTGCACCACCAACGCAGGCTGCTCCAACCAGAAGGATGTACAGCTGGTTTTCCCTGCCTCCCCCTGCAGGCCCGGTGGACATGTGAGCCACAGGTACACATGCTGGTATTCTGCTATTGTTTAACCCTGAAAAATTAAATTTAAATTTAAATTCGTAAAAACTGCATCAATTTTAGTCTAACAACTTTGATTGTGCTCACAAAAGTAATCCAACTGGAGGTCAACCGTAGTTGCAATAGCCTACATCCCCAAGCCTTGTATTATACACACATGACTAATTAGCCCTACACTAAACATGGACTTATAGAAGAAATGTGCTATGTTTTTTTAATATATTTTTTTCTGTATGGCGGAAAACACTCAAACTGGAACATTTGACACAGGGGGAGATGCTCTCCAATCATTGTTTTTGTTTATGTTAATCAGGCTTATCAGGTGGCAGCTATCTGACTGACAATGCCACTTAACCAAATTATGTATTCATTGCTCAGTCAATAACATCTCATTGTGCTATTTGGCTGGACACTAACAACAATGAGACCAGACGTAACAAGAATAAGACATTTCTTTTCTATAGTTTATAGCATGTGAAAAGGTGCCTGCAGTTAATGTATGCAAAAAAATAAAAATAAACACAGCATGACAGCAGCTGTCTGGCTAGCCATTAAGTGTGAAGGTGACTGGATTCATTGCTAGCCTGGTGAAAATGTGAAATATGCAGACAAGTTGTGGGCTACAAAAGTTTAAACTATCTGTGTAAATGCTGCAGGCTGTACGATATATTTACAGAATATAATCTGTGGATGTTGACAATGAAAACATGTTTTACTACAAGATCATCAATTAAAACATATTATTGCTTTTTGCAAGGTAATATTACATCTGGGTTTAAATTCTTCCAAATGAAGGACCTGGCACACGTTGGTATGTGTGTATATGTATGCACAGAAATCCTTGTGCCTGTTATTGGGTTAATTAAAGAAAGCACACACACACACACACACAATTTGAGCTGAGTTTAGAGGCTTTGAATCTTCATTATGATCAAGCTCTCAAATCTACAGGCATCCTATGCAGAGGGACTTGCGTTGTTCACGCTGTGCTTTTTCTTTCAGGGTCACAGGGGGGCTGAAAATACCCCGTGATCCAAACCAAAGTAAGCCTATGTAAGCATCAAATCGGACGGGTTATACACTATGGCGTAACACCTGTAATAAGCATTACGTTACCAGCACTGAATCAAAATCAATGTATGACAGTGACATGAGTTTATATTGCATTCACTAGCGTTGCTTTCTGATAGGCATTAGGGGAGAGCAACCAGTGTAGTGCAATGTGGTTTGAGATAACCTAGCTAGTTTTCGAAGTGCCATTCTGCATGTTGCCATTTGCTAATTAGCTCAGTTAATATTAGCTTTGTAATAGCCAACCGAAGGTCAAAATACTAACTAAGCTAACATTACCAAAATATACCCCGTCTGGTTTAAGAAATTGTCAACATTGTGCAATATCATGCTACAAGCAATGCGTGTTTGAATTGAGGGAAACTAACAAGGAGACACCAAGTTACTGTAACGTTACTTAACATTTGTTACCTAACTTAACGTAACGTAACGTTACCTGTTCTTCTCACATTCTGTCGGCACACAGTTGAGGAAGCTCTAGCAAGTGGTGCAAGCTTTTTCCATACAGTTCTACATTTCAGCATTGTGGCTCAGCTCCGATGTAACGGTTCCCAGTTTACTAGCAGACTTCTCGGTCAGGAATACTAGCTAGATCACGTTATTCAGTCCTACACCCGGCACACAACTAGCAGCACCGCGCTACACGCCAAGGCCAGAGACAGGTCATACGTTTCAGGAGAGTCATGGGTAATTGTAAAGACTCTTTGACTACGTAAGATTGTTCACCAATGGAAAACTAAGTAGGATAACGGCTTTGGAAGAAAAATGGCGTCGCCGAACAATAAGTGACAGTTTCGAACATAAGTAAAGTAAAGTCTTGAATGAGTTGACATGTTTTTGCTGTTATTTTTGTGCAATGACGGATCAGAGCAGTTTTACTCACTTAGCTACATAGTAAACGTCTGTCATTTCGGATTTAAGCTCTGTAATATAGGCTGTTACACCGAGTCGACGCTGTTTCGAGCTCTTTCCTTCAATACTCTTTGGCAACTGACGTGAACCCGGTTCTTCTTCTTGACATTTCTACAGGTTACATGCAACCAAAGTGTACTGCTGCCCTCTACAGTTTATTTAACATTTTACCGGTATTTTGACTAGGCCAGGGGTGGCCAACCAGTTCAGCATAAAGAGCCACAAAAAAACACGCACCATAGCAAAAAGCCACACAACACATGCACGTCCACATTACAACAGCAACAGTGACTTCCAGATCTAATGAAAGTCATAATACATAGCAGTTTTCATAGTTTTTTTTTCTTACTTAGATTGACTCAGTGGGAAACCTGACAGTCTTTGTATCCACAATCCTTTTTAGGTCTGGTTGTACTCGGTTGTGGCCACTCTTTCACTCATTTGTCACTAGAGGGGCTTTCAAACAATCAGCAGTGAAAGGGTTAATCAGGAAGCTGTTTTTCCTCAGGTTGCAGAATCTGTCCATAAAAAAAACTCTGCTGCATTATTTTTTATTTTAAAATAATTGGCAAATGTATTGGCAAATGCATCATTCAAATGCTTTTTTTTTTTTTTTTTTTTTATCTGAAATGTTTCAAAAAGTAAAAAAAAAACACCAATAACACAGCCCCCAGCCACACAGTAAGAGCCTCAAAGGAGCAGGTAAAGAGCCGCATACGGCTCAAGAGCCACAGGTTTGCCACCCCTGGACTAGGCCTAAATTAAGACATTATAAATTACTGTTTTGGAAATGTAGGATATGTGTGTGGGTGTAATGCAATTAAAATTGAAATCTGTTTATAGTATGCTTGTTTATAAATTGACTGCAATCAACTGGAAAATGCTAATTCTGAAGGTTCATAACGTATTCTGCAGTGGATTTTAAATTTGGTCCCATTTTTCACGGTCTGAAAATCGTTAATATTTAGGCAGCTGATTATTCATGATAAGAAATTATTTTTTATTTTGACAGAATGGAAATCTAAACTGGTGATATGAGATAAGCGATTGGTGACATAATTGTTTTTATTGGTAAGATAAGTTATAAGGTTAGCTTCTCTCACGGGATAAAAGCGTTGTTTTGTGTATTTCATTACAGTGTGTGATGATGTGCTTATAATGTTGGACTTTTTGATCCTGTGACTGATAATGATGTTAAAGTAATAACATTGCATAGCGATTAGTCTATCCAAATGATCTGACTTCTGTCTTACATATGTAAGGCTATTTTGGAATAATAAGGCTGCCATTATGTCAGATATTATACAACCATTTGTAATGCCTTAAACCATAATAAAAGGTTGTAGACTCAGCAGATCTGAAACCTGCAAGAATGGATTCTTTAGCCACTTGGGGGCAGCAAAAATCAGGCTGTTTAAAACAACACGCACATTATCACGTCTATTATGGACGTTTTATTCTATATTAAATAAGCGAATAAATACATACATAAATTAATAAATACATAAATAAATGTATACATTAATAAATATGCCTTTGAAATACATCGTGAAATAAATAAATGAGGCAATAAATACATAAATAAGTAAATAAATGTAAATATTCACAAATGAATCAATTACATATATTAAACGGTTTTACTTTTAATTGTCACAGAACATCAAAGACTGGTGACATTATCTGTGCGGTCAACCCTCAACTCACAGATAGCCCCACATAGAAGTTAGCCTAAACCCTAGCAGATTGTTGGCTTCCAAGGCTAACTTCAGCACAGACAGTCATCAGTCCGATCGTGCTCAATTTGATTAATAATGATCAAATGTCGCTGAGAGCAGCAGGTGCAGTTAGAGGAAGCGTCACTAATGTCAGTCACATCAGCTCCAGTCACATAGGCAACAGACAGTTTAATGAGCAGAGACTTCAGCAGAAACTGTTGTTGTTGCAGGTCCCGGATGGCAGGACAAGCAGCCAGACATAAATGTCCTGTTTACTAGAAAAGATGAGACAGAAGCGTTTGATGAGGTCGCTCTCGGCAGCATGACGAGAAGCCAGCAGTCTGTGGGTAAAGGCTTACTGCCCCCTACTGGTCAGGACAGGATCCAACACTGAGCCATTTAAAACAGACAAAGATAATACTACTCCCAAAAACAAAATTCATTTGACGTCAAAATAATTGTTTAATTATTTAATTACACAGCAGCTCAATTATGTTTTGTGTTTCTGTGTCAGGAGACGCAGAGATTCCTGTCAGTAAATGCAGTGTGCACATTTTGTAGAGGACAATTATGTCTGTGGGCTACATGTTGTAGTACAAACACGAGTCTTTTTTATTATTATGAATTGATATTTACTGTGAATAGAACTGCTCGTGATAATCCTGCTGACACCACAGACTTGATGTAAATTATCCAGAGAATGAACTTTGTAGATTTGCTTCTAAAGTCTTGAGCTGTTTGATAGAGATCAGGAAACATCTGTTAACTCCGCTCAAACATGACCTCTGCTGTCCAAATGAAGTTATTGTAAACCAACCTCCTCAGTCAGAAAGTGGGTCCTTTGCTACCTACAGTAGCCTATATGGACAAACAAATACATATAGGGACTGCATGGGCTGTTGATCTTGATTTGGGCCAGTCCCCTTTTTTTCCAAATAAGGGACACCTTAATGCAGGGGTGTCAAACTCAACTTCAGGGCCACACTAGAGAATAATCACATCAAGGGACAGACATGTAGTTTATTGACATGATATTATTTTGAAAAAAGTCAAATATCTTTGACTGTATTATTGCACGTCCCACTTACCTTCTCAGCCCCAAAAAAAGTAACTTAGCCATCATAGAGTTTGGCAAATCAAGAAAAATAATGATTTTTAAAAGCAGGCTACACAGCCGACTAACAACCTGTTCCACAGCCTGGATATGAAAACATTCTGCTTCTGGGAGAATTTCTGAGTCTCAAATTCGGCAAATCTGCCAAATTCTGCTTTGAGTGTCAGGTAATTACAGTTTGAAAACAGTTTCTCGTCTTTTTGGTTTGGTGCACAACTAGGCGGGCCAAAATTTATTGTGAACCTAAATTGATTTGCGGGCCGGATCAAAATCTGCGAGGGGCCGGGTTTGGCCCACGGGCCTTGAGTTTGACACATGTGCCTTAATGCAACAGCAATGGTATTTCAACACTGCATTTTCTTTGATGCAACAGTTTAGGGAAGACCCTTTCCTGTTTCAGCATAACATCTCCTTGCGCAAATCAAGGTCCAGAAACAATTTTCTGAATTTTGTGTATAAGAATCTGACTGGCCTGCACAGAGCCACAAAATGTTTTGAAGCGCTTTACCGAAAGAGTGGAGGCTTTTAATGCCTAAGGATTTGAAGTGAGATCAACAGTCACATATGGGTGTGTCATGTTTAGCTGTCAACAATTTTGGCCACATAGTGTAACTTCAGACATTTCACCAGACTTCACTTTCATGTCGCAAACAATCAACTATAACCGTTCCGCTGTCTGCATTCAATTCAGCAAGTCCCAATGCTTCAGCCAGAAGTTAACATTAATCTGTAGCCTACCACTCACACCATAAATACAAATTGGGAAAGGATTTACAGATATTTGTACTGCTGATCGGTTAAATCTGGCAAGTGAATTAGCCAGCATGGTACTCTCATTTCCTTATGATTTCCTTCCTTCCTAAATGAAGCAACAATCATGTAAGTTTGGTGTGTTACATTTTACAGCATTACTGCATGGAGTTCAAGTCATGTTTACACATCACACACTTAGTTTTTACAATTATTAGTGCTCAATTAATTGCCACCATGAGATGTTTCATAATAAGATCCAGCACAGTAGATCCATGAATCTTGTACAGTTTTACAGTTAACATTTGTAGATCAGGTTACATATTTAAAGTGTATTTGCTATTAAAGTTTCCCTACAATGTAAAATATTACAGACCCCTTTAGTTATGTCCACTTATTTCTTATTTTTAACTGAACAAGCTTATACAAGTTTTGGATTTTGAACTCAACTTTATGAGTTTTAGAAAGTTAAACTTGCATTTATTCATTGGGTTGACTATTTAAAAAAATGTATGTGTTGATTGAACTTGGGAATGTAAGTTATCAGTTGAAAAAAAAGCGTGTGTGTGTGTTAGCCTACAATAAAAAAGAGCTGCCTTTCGAGTTGAAATAACTTTTTATTCTTCCACGGCAAAGTTAAAGCATGGACACAATAAATTAATTATACACCGCCGATAAGTGATATAGCCTATTCAAATTTCTACTAAAATATAACACGTGTTGTGGCAAACAAGAAAGCACTGGTGCCCGGCGGATTGAGTACCTGGGTCCGTGATAGTTTGTTTTTTCGTTTGAACCACAAAACACAATAACGAGAAACCAGCTGTTTTTCGTTTGTCGTTTCAAACCAAAAACAAAGAAACGGTAAAAAAAAAAGAGCCGTTCTCCGTTTTTGGTTTCTGAATCCAAAAACGAAAAACGACTAAACCAAATTCAAATAACGGTCCGATTTTGGTTTTTTGAAATTCCTTTTTTTTATTTCTCCGTTTGAATATCTACATTAAAATAGAGACAGGCTGGCCACGTGACCCGGAAGTAATAGTAAATAAAGCCTATAAAAATAAAATCCAAGCTTTTAGAACGGTCATAATATGCAGCACTAACGTTACACCACGTTAGAAGAAAAAAATCTCTCTGTGTCCCGCTGGAGCTCCGACTGCAGGTCGAGGTCGGCAGCGAAGCTTTCTGGCAATAGTAACGTTGCTCCACTGGCCGATCCCCACTGATGACGGTCCGTCTGCGGCTGCAGGACCTGGAGCTCACCGCCAGTGTTTCAGTTTGACTGTTAAAAAGTGTTAAGATAATAAAAAGTTATTTATTTAGAAGTAGGCTGGTTGGTTAGTTGGCTAACGCTAGCTTGCTATTCCACTAAGCTTCCATGCTAGCTCTTAAGCCGGACAGAGTTGTCCCTCATCTGGCAATAGAAATCCTGCTTTCCCCGTTCCGTTGGCTCAGAACTCCACAGCCGTTACAAATTAGTTTTTCACCAAATGTATCGCAAGAAGTGTTGCAAAAGTCGAGGCACAGATTTGCCACTTTGTGATGCGAGAGAGCACATATGTGAAGTTGCAGTGATAGGTTGTAATCACTGAGTTGTGGTTGTGATGGAAAATGAACCTGAATAAAAAGAAATAAAGTACACGAGTAAATGTTGCATTACAAGTTTTGCAGCTGTCATTGTGTTCATGCAAATATCAATCTACACATTTGTGAATATTTTTCTGCGACTTCAAATTCAGATCACGTGTGTGATATATAAGTGCAAATTTAACATACAAGTTCAGATTTTTTGTTCTGCAAGTTCTCACATTGTATTCTACAAGCTCTCACCTTTTGCACCATATTTACCTTCCTACCCTGCTGGTAGAAAGGGGGAACAGTTTGGTCCATTACGGTGGAAACCACATTAAATATTAATTGAATTATATAATATAGTGCTAACAGTAACAACTCTGCACACACAATACGTTCTAGGTTAACTAAACCAACTATATTGAACCAAACAATGAATGCGTGGCTGATGTGTACGTGGAAGGCACGATATTAAATCACGGTAATAAACTACTGTTGCTAACATATTTCTTTCGGTCCAGGTTATATAAGCCTATTTATTGATTGATTTTTTTTAATTCTAACGTTACTCTGGTATAACGAGAACCAAAATCCAAAATCGGACCGTTATTTGAATTTGGTTTAGTCGTTTTTCGTTTTTGGATTCAGAAACCAAAAACGGAGAACGGCTCTTTTTTTACCGTTTCTTTGTTTTTGGTTTGAAACGACAAACGAAAAACAGCTGGTTTCTCCTTATTTTGTTTTGTGGTTCAAACAAAAAAACAAACTATCAAAACGTACACGGACCTACCTGCCAACAACTTGTGAATTTCACTCTTCTCAAATTGAAATGGAAAGTTCTTTTCAAAAGTCAAACATTTAGCTACGCCCACATTTAGCCCAGCTAACCCTAACCCTTCAGCCATTAATCTGCGGTGTGTCACTTCACTAGCGGCCATTTACGTCAACTGACGCACGATCAGCAGAGAGGCCGCTATTTCGCATGGGGCACTGGGGCGGCCCCACTTAAGCACCCACGCTATCTCCGCTATAAATGTCGTTATGTCGTTATAACTTGAAACCGTGAGTTGAAATAAAGCAGAAAAGTATGTCTGTTATACTAGGCAAGGTAGGTTTCTTGCATTATTAAAGAAAATAAATTATTTGTTTTAACTTAAAGTATGAAGTTAAACCAAGTAATACAAAGTTAAATTGACTAAAAGAACAACTTTAACAAAACTAGAACACTAGTTACAGCAGTTGAAACAAAGGCAGTTTTCAAGTTGAGTGAACTTTGATTTTCAAGGCAGCAGGTGAACTTTCATTTCCAAGTTAAACTAACATGAAATGTATTACAGTGTATAGCATTAGTGGTAAGAATGAAAAAGACAATGAAATAAAAGCATTATACATTATACAAATACAAGTGCATGTTTAATTTCCAATCCATGTTACTCAAATGAATCACTATCATCAAGACCTGTGGTGTGTCTCAAATCGCGCACTTCTGTACTTATACTAACTATTTGAGTACACTCAAAATGTCACTCGTCGAAGTGTGGTAAATGCAGTGCACTACAAGTACCCGGATGGTGCACTCATAACGGTGAAAAAGTTGAGTGTGGATGTCAGTACCCGATCCGTTCCAACTGCACAATCCGTTCTGCGCATTCGCGAACATCTTGCGCATGCGCTGTGGTACGGTGATTTACGACACTACCCAATCTGTTCCCACACTAGCCTCCACCGGGAAGCTAACGTTAGTTTAGCTAATAGCTAATTCGGGCGGACCGCTAGGTGATTATAGCGGTCTGCCGTTAGCCTCCACTGGGAAGCTAACGTTACTTTAGCTAACAGTTCATTTGGTTAACCGCTAGCTGATTGTAGCGGTCTGCCATCCGTCAGCCTCCACAGTTAAGCTAACGTTAGTTTAGCTAACAGCTAATTCGGCTAACCGCTAGCTGAGACAGCATGCAAACTTTTAAAAGACCCTCAAAATAAAACTTCAAAACAAACGTTAACATATATAACAGCTGTTACGTCAGTTCTGCTTTACTTGTGCTCATTTAAAATACAATCACTCAATACTTGTCTTTATTGTTACTGTAAAGTCTTAATTTTGCTGTAGCCTGCTTTTCCCATTATGTTTGACTTAACGTTATTTTAGACTGAATCTAGCTGTCCGTTCTGCCTGCACGATCCGTTCTGCGCATGCGTTATTTGTCGGCTAGCGGTTAGCCGAATTAGCTGTTAGCTAAACTAACGTTAGCTTGGGTGGAGGCTAGCGTGGAACAGATTGGGCAGGTCGTAAAACGGTATTATCATCTGCGCATGCGTGAACATCTTGCGCATACGCAGAACGGATTGTGCAGTTGGAATGGATCGGGTACTGACAGTGGATCGATCGGATCGATGGACACTTTCCACCGCTTTCCACACTCAACTGTCGCCATCTTGGCTACGTAGTGGAAGGGGCGGAGCTAAGAACAGGTGAAAAACTTTCGATAATGGTGGCCAAATACGCGACCTGGGGGAGGAGAGAGAGGATTTCCCTGCTGGTCTTGTGGACAGCACGGTGCAAAGGCTCTGGCTAAACCACGATCAGATGTACCGCTGGCGAGCCAAAAGAGGAAGACAAGGGCCTCGATGACGGGTCCCACGCCGTACCGAGGATGTACCGTTTAAGGATCCTGCTGTAGAGTCTGAAGTCCACCCTCAAATCACTTTCCCCATCAAAATACAGGGCCAGCAATGAATAGAACAATAGGATCTATTTAAATGTCTATTGTGTTGCCTCTGCTTTCACTCTTGTATTTTCACTGTAATTAATAGCTATTGCAATAAACACCCTTTATATAAACATATAATATGACTATTTTCTATGTTAACGTTATATGTCAGTTGGACACCATTTTAATTGCTCCAATTTTGCTAAATAACTCAAAATGGCCATTTTTTTTTTTTTTTTTTTTTTACAATGAATTAAGAGCAAAAGCATGAATATCATCATACCTGGATGTTTACAGTTGCATAAAACAGAGGGCAAAAACAAGCAACAATAAAAACAATCACATTCATTTTGATGAACAAGGTAGAAATGTATGGTGACAACAGGTGGTGAGAATACTCTGCCCTGGGTATAATTCACAATTTCACAGAAGAAGAAGGAGGAGGACTGAGATGTTTTAATCGTCACTTCCGGTAAGTACATAAGGCAGTGCGCGATTTGAGACACACTAACAGTATAGATATGGTGGTGCTATGCTGCTGATAAGTGAATGTATACCTCCCTTGCTGTGAAGCTATTGTATGCCCTGTCAACACTTTGTGTCTCTGATAATAAAAATCTTTGGTCTTTATAAATCTTTTAATGTATCTATATTTGAACAACAATAACCACAATAATAATAATAGGCCTACTAATAATGGTGTAAACACTAGGCTACACCATTCAGGCAATGTTTAAAAAAGAAAGTGTACACAGTACAGCTAAAACGTTTTTCATTTGAAGATAAAGAAGGCAAGATGATACAACAAAGACATAAATGTAGACTAAATATAGAGCAAACACTGTCACAAGTTCATTGAAATAATAGGCTACTTTACAATGCAAAATATTATTTTAGTTAGTCTAAAAAACAGAAACAGAAATGGCAATAAAGGAAAACTAAAACTGAAACATGCACTTTTTAAAGCTCTCTTTTTTTGAAAAAGTAATTTCTGTAGGCCTAAAGCCTTTCTCTTATTCGTCTTTTATTTGGAGTTATTAAAAAATGGGTCGGGGAAAAAAAGACCTACTGTATGTTTAAGGAATGTAGAAAAAGCAATAAAAATGTGATTGCAAAAAAGCATTTGCTATCAAAGTATTTAAAATTATATATATTTTGCAGTTTGGATGAAAAATAAAAACTATTCCCTCCCCATTTTATTCATGAAACAGCTGCTCCCTGACATGAACCCGGAGAATGAATCCAGAGACTATTTATGAATCTCATAGGACCGCCTTCTCGTCAGAAACTACAATCCCAGAATGCCCTGCAGCATTGGCAGCATTTCTTGTCGACGTGGGAAGGGAGGGATTCGGACACAAACAAACGTCCACGGGTTTGATGTTGGGCTACGTTACAGATAACTGTGACATGTCAGGTGTATTTGATAGATAACTCCATGACATTTGAAACATGTGGCTCCAACCTGATGAGATTCTGCTGAAAAACGCGTTTAAATTATGGGTCACCGAGGAGGATAACGAGTACTTCGTACTGCAAAGGAGACGAGGTTACGGAGAAGGTGGAGGCGGTTTGACAGGTAACGTTAGCGGTTATGTTATTATCACCTCTTCGCATGTGTGGGACAGCCGCTGCGTCTTCGCCGAACCACGTTCAAACAAATGAGTTATTCACGGGTTTACCTACTCGCCATACGTCTGCATAGCCGTGCTGTCTGTCGTGTATAGGGCGGGTGCTGTATCCTCGTCTACAGAACAAAAAATCCTCATAGCAACAGGTAACGTTATTAAGCCAAGCCAAGTGTCAAAATGACTCGCGTCAGCAGATGCTGAACAGCTGGTTGATCTTGTTGACACGCCAGCTCGCAAGAGTAAAGGTCTCTTTATGTGTAGCTGACGTCTCAAAAAATTGGGTTTGTTTATAGAGTTGACGATGAGGTTACATGGGTAAACGTCTTTCTGTCAGTTAATTTCATATCCTGCTGATTTTACTACCCAGTGCCTGTGGTTAGGTTACAGGATGTTCATAGGCCCAAACACTTTGAGCCATTATTGTGTCAGATTTAGACTCCAATCACAGTACCAGCAGACACAATCATGAAGGCTACTTTGGAGTAGGTATGTTCTAAGAATATACAGATATTACCCTTCTATCCCTTAAGGGATGTACAGTTTGTTTCTGTGCCCCACGGCTGTTCAGTCAGTTTGTGAATATTTGCACCACTTTCTCCCTGAGGCTAGAAAAATAAAAGAAAACCTTTGCATTTATAATGCCGCTGTGACTGCAATGTCATGGACTGCTGCTCCCTACCTGGGCAATACATGCGTCAGCGACTTTGTGGAGACATTCATGCGTAGTTGCGTTGTCATACTGTAATTTAGGTTATATTTTAGCATTGCTAAAATCAGATGCAAGGTTTTTTTAAAGCACGGAGAGGAGAGAAAACCCTGACAGTTGTTTTTGCAGGCTGCAAACTACTGATTGTTTTTTTTTTTTTTTTTTTTTATTATTGATCAATCTGTCAATAATTACCAATAGTCCAAATCCCAATGTTATTGAATTTACAATTATATGAAGCCAACAAGGAAAGGGAAACCTCACAGGTGAATGTTTTGAATTTTTCCTTGTTAAATTAGTTAATTATAAAAGTGGTTGTTGATTAATTTCCTGTTGATCAACTAATTGATTCATCAACTAATCATTTCAGCCCAGATCTCAGATCTTTTATAGAGCTGGTATTACAGCTTTCCCTGTTTGTGTGTTTTTGCTACAGAAATGTGAATAATGTATGTATGACAAAAACACACACCTAAGGTATAATTGGCCAGCGATATTATTATCTGACACATTGATTAGATAATTTTAAATGACAAGTCTTGGCTAAGGAAAAGTCAGTCATGGGTTGCACTACTCCATATAGTTTATTATGAATTTTATTTATTTACTTATATTGAACTGTTTGTATTATTTCCTTACTGGAAGCCAAATATCCCCTGATGGACAATAACTAAACCTAAACACACATTGTGTGCCAGTTTTAGGAAAGAGTGGTGCAGTATGCTCAAAGTAACTAGTTGAACTGTTTAAACCAAAAACTAATTGTGTGTGTGTGAACTCTTGAAAATAGTGGCACCCCCTTTTAAATCAGGCAACATCAAGTGCACCCTCAGGTCCTCAGTTCCCACCATGCAGATGCAGACACAGCCTTGTGTTAACCCTCTACTGTAACTGCATGACATTATTTACTGACTTGGATGTTTAAAAAACATTGTCACCTGCCAGTATATAAAAGTAATGCTTGTAATACCACCAATGATTGTAACCTACACTTGCTAAGCACATTCCACAGTGGGGCCGTTGTAAGGTAATTACTGAATGGTGTTCTAGCTGAAGAGAAAATGACCAATGTCCTGATTGGCTGGTTTAATGATAGTGCAGGTTAAATACTAGGCCTACCTGATTGTAGATGAAGCCTTCTCCAGCACAAGAGCCTTTTATGTCTGAAGTATCTTTTATGTGTTTATGTCTATGCTCTACTGTATGATGTTGTTCTTCACCGGTTAAAATATTATAAATGATCTGTGTTTGATCCTTTGAATCCTTTACTCTTTGGCTGCTCCCTAGTAGAACATATGTTCAGCTGGCAGGCTAGTATACTGCTGGTGCAGTGCATTAGTGTGGTTTCACTGCAACCTTGTTAATTATTCATGGAGGGCATGTCAGAGAGAAGTTGTGGTAACAGATTTAGCTCATTTTAGTTTGGCTGTGGGTTAGGATTAGATCCTATTTCTACACTGTCAATATGAGTATAAAGGCATAGTCATAGCGATCCAAGTATAAAAAAAAAAGATTGATTGACAGGTCTTTTGATAAACGACTCACATTACGCCGTCGCTAAATTAGCTGAACTTATTCATATTTTCTGATGCTGTCAGATGGTTATCAGTAAATGCAGCAGTTAAACAAACATTGATTTGTCAATAATAAAACAATGAAAGGTTTGTTATTGTCGCTCTTAGTTTCTTGAATATCATATCTGGTATTTATTTTTCTGATTTTCAAAGGGGTTCACATGGCTGAAGATCATGTGTGACACTGGTGGTTTAAAATATTGTTGTACTGTATGTTACAGGCCTCCTTGTGGGAACTCTGGATACTGTGTTGGACTCCACATCCAAAGTTGCTCCATACCGCATTCTACACCACACACCAGACTCACAAGTGTATTGGACCATAGCATGTGGTATGTCGCTGTATTTTCATCTTTTCCTGGAAAAATGTTCAATAGTGCTGTCAAATGATTAGGTTTGGAAAAAAGTTCAAGTTAAGAGATTTTACAGTTAAAAAAAACCAACAACCCAAACATGATATTTGACATGCTTTTTGGGTATTTTTGTTGTCTCTTGACTTTGGGTTAGGTGTCACCAAAGAGGAGATTGTTCAACACTGGGATTGGCTGCAGCAGAACATCATGAGGACACTCTCTGTTTTTGACTCCAGCGAAGACATCACCAGCTTTGTACAGGGCAAGATTAGAGTAAGAACTTATTTTCATGCTATAAAATATTTTATATGATAAACATTACTCTATGACTAAACCTGGTTATTTCGAGTCGTTCTTCTGGCCACTTAGCGAATAAGTGTGCGTTCGTCACCAAGAGCAAAATCTACATTACACACAGTCCTTTTTCCATTGTTGATATAAAGATATTGATTCAAGCAGCTTCAAGGAAGATGATGCACTGTAATGTTATCACCCTCAGTCCGCAGTAACCCTCAATGTTTAATGTGTTAGGGTCTTATTGCTGAGGAAGGGAAATCATCCCTGGTGCTGGAGGAAGATCCGGAGAAGTTCCGAGAAGCACTTTTGAGGTTCGAGAAGTGGTTTGAGCTGCCACCAAAGGAAAAACTGGTCACATATTACTCATGCAGCTACTGGAGAGGCAAAGTGCCCTGCCAGGGCTGGCTGTACCTCAGCACAAACTTCCTCTGCTTCTATTCATACCTGCTAGGAGCTGAGGGTAAGCCCTTTCTGTGACATTTATTAACATGAGCAGCCATTTTTTTTCCCTGATTGGTAGTAACAAAGACTTGCAGCTCCTAAAGGCCACCATAGTTGGCATTTATGGTCTAAATTGAACATTCTTTGAACATTTTTTCATTAGAAAATAGCTCCAGGTAATTACAGATTCCATATTGTGAAAAACCATCATAGCAGACCTAACTGTGGAGGCCGACTTGTAAAGCAGTGTGGATAAAGGATAGGGCTGGGCGATATGGAGAAATCAAATATCACAATATTTTTGACCAAATAATTTTTAACCTCAATATCGATACCGCAACGATATTGTAGTGTTGACTAATGGTGCTTTCACAAAATATTTACACAATGAGATTTTTGATAAATATATCATCAGTAATGTGGATATAATGACTAAGTGGGTAAAGGCAAATAATGGAACAGTTACAATAGTCTGGTAAGTTCAGAAAATGACATCACTTTACTGTAATGCAGCCTTTAAAACCAGGAAAAGACACAACTTATGCCATATTACGATATTAAGATATGCAAAATCTAAGACCATATCTAGTCTCATATCACGATATTGCCCAGCTCTAATAAAGGTTAACACTGAATTTAATGACATCAAGTGACATTTTAAGATTTTTTTCTGTATCATCAATTCTTTATAATGGCACCATGAAATATGTTGTTGATTAAATGCATTTATGCATTTAAATTATTGAGAAATTGGACTTACCCATTCATTCAAGATCCTTGTGTGAGCCTTAATCACTAATTTAATTTGAATGTATTGTGATGACTCTGCAGTGAAGCTGATCATCTCCTGGGATGAGATCTGGAGGCTGGAGAAAACCTCTAACGTTATCCTGACTGAGAGCATCCATGTCTTGGCTCATGGGGAGGATCACTACTTCTCCATGCTGATGCACCTTAATGAAACATTTGTTATCATGGAACAGCTTGCTGACTACTCCATCAAGCGTCTTTTTGATAAAGAGGCCTTCCAGAGAGAGCCAGCGCTCTCCGACCCCATGCAAATTACCAAGAGGTACTGCCTGTCTGCTGCACTGCACAGCTTGACATGATCCTTTTAGTGCTGGCTGCCAGATTGAAGAACCAGAGTAAACATAATGTCTGACTTACATCGAAAAGCATTTGTGTTTGTGCTAACCTGCCTGGAGTGGCTGATAGGTCATACAGTGACAGATATTTTAAAGTCAACTACTGTTGTTGTTGTTTACTTTGAGCATTCTGACTACTTCCTCATCCAGACTTACATTGTGTGAGACAGGGTGATGTTCTTAGAAAACTCAAACGTGATCTTCTGCTCATGACGGTCTTTTCTGCTCTACTTCCCCCACAGAGGCCTCGAAGCGCATGCAAAGAGTGAGCAGTTCCGGACATTTTTCAGGCTTCCCAAAGAGGAGAACCTGTTAGAGGTGCATGAGAGCTTCCTGTGGGTGCCCTTCAGCCATTTTAACACACTTGGCAAGATCTGTCTGTCTGAGAACTACCTGTGTTTCGCCAGCCAAGATGGAAGCCAATGCCATGTCATCATTCCAATGAGAGAGGTAAAGTGAGATTGTTAAAACTGGAAACTAGATTGTTAAAAACACTGCCAATAACGACTCAAATAGCACCCTGCATACTGATGAATCTGTGGTCTGCCAACCTTGCCTTCTTCCAGGTTATTAATGTTGAGAAGTCAGACTCCAGCAGCAGGGCTTTAACGGTGTGTGTGCGTGGCAAGAAGGCGCTGCGTTTCGCCGAGGTGCGGGACTACCAGCGGCTTGCCAACACGATCCGTAGCAAGTGTGGGATCAGTGCCAGCCCTCAGCACTCTGCATCATCAGAGGTAACGTGTTTGAACCCTTGTTTTCTTTGTGCCGCGTTGTACTCTTTACTTACAGTTAGCAGTGCTTTCTGGCATTGACACATGATATGCATTTATGACTAAGGCCATACGAGGCACGTGCCAGTCCCTCATCAATCACTTTGAGGACAACCCAGAGGACGTAACACTGATGGTAGGACAGAAAGACAGCAGCAAGGCTGTAAGCACCGAAGCTCTCATGACTGTTTTCCACCCCCAGGATGTTGAAAACCTGGACCCCAAAATGGTAAATATCAAAGCTTCTTTCAAATTAAACATTAACGCTTGTTTTCAGCAGCATGTGATTGTAATGCACCAGAACCTTCTTATGCTCTGCAGGATTGGGGTTGTCTAATCAATTCTGAGGTGGACATAGATAAAAATGAAGCATGCATCTGTTTAGATATACAAGCAGTTTTAACAGTGTTGCAGAGCAATTAGAATAACACTCTGGTGTGTGCTACATGTGCGTGACAGCTTAAAGAAAAGATGAAGGAACAGTCTTGGAACATCCATTTTTCCGAATATGGACGTGGCACGAGTATGTTCTTCACCAGGAAGACACGAGACCTGATTGTTCGTGGTGTTCCTGAGGCCTTGAGAGGAGAGCTGTGGATGCTTTTTTCAGGTATTTATACGGCAGATTTACTGTGTGTACAGTAAGGTATATCAGTCAGTGATTTGAAGTTCTTACTCAACATAAATAATTAAGTAAAACATGCTAGGAGTGGGAGCATCTGTGCAGCATCTGTTTTTGGACTGACTGTGGTTCTGCCTCTGTAGGAGCTGTGAACGACATGGCCACTCATCCCGGCTATTACACTGATCTGGTTGAACAGTCTCTGGGCACAAGCACTTTGGCAACAGATGAGATCGAGAGAGACTTACACCGCTCTCTGCCAGAGCACCCTGCCTTTCAGAGTGATACAGGAATCTCAGCTCTACGCAGAGTCCTCACTGCCTATGCATACCGGAACCCTAAAATTGGCTATTGCCAGGTACTTCAATTTTTTGTTTATAACCGGTAGAAAAGCCCTGATTGACTCTGATTACAAACACTCAGAAGGCCTTGAGGCCTTGAGTAAAATACAGGAGCCGTCATTAGCTAATTACGGTATGTAGCCAGACGTTTGTTATCACAGAAAATATATGATGAATATAAAAAAACATGCACACAAAAACGGTTTTGTGCATTTGCGTCCATGATCGTTCTTTATCACTTCATTTGTTGTGGTAATTTCTGTGAGATTATCCTTTGTTTTTGCTTTTTTAAGGTGAGGTGACAGTTATGGTACAGAGTCACACTTAACCCTTAACAGTTTTAAACCCCTATGTCCTTTACTGTGATTGGTCATGACATTGAGGAGTGCAGCAACTCTGAAAAGCAGAGGTGATTTAAAAAAAACAAGGCCACAGGTGATCTAAAACGACTGAAATCATTTTTAACCCTTGTGTCGTCTTCGGGTCCAATTTGACCCGTTTTGAAAGTTTCTTTATCAGAAATATGTGTTTCTTTCAACTAAAGTAACCAAAAATAGCATGGGTGGTTCCCAATTAAGTTCTTCGCAAGTAAAATCAATGATCACTGCTTTCATTTTTTTTATTTATTTAATTTTATTCCATTTGTGCAATGGGGCACTTTTGCGCTCGACAGCAGATGAACATACACACACGTACATGAATGCACATGCGGAGACACACCCCACCCCCACAAACGCACGCATTCATACAAACAGCAGCTAAGAACTACCTCATGTAATTGATCACATTATTGTGCTTTCCAGCACATGGAAATGCACCCAAACACACACACACACACATGGACAACAAACATGCACATGTACCCGTGTGTGCGCGCACATGCATTCACACAAACACACACACACACACTCACAAACACAACATACTGAAATTGGGCAATGGATCATTATGATTTTCAGGAGATGAACACACACACACACACACACGTGCGCGTGCACATGCTTGCGTGCCCACACACACACACACACACACACACACACACACACACACACACACAGTACACACACACACACACACAGTACACACACACACACACACACACACACACACACACACACACACACACAGTAGCTGAGACCTGCAAAAGATTACACTATTGTGCTTTTCAGCACATGAGCGCACGCACACAAACACACACACGCATGCATACGCACACACATGCCCACACACACATGCCCACACACACACACACATGCCCACATTCACACACACACAAACACACACACACACACACACTCCCGTTGCAGTGGCTCACACTACTGTTCTTTTCAGCAGATGAACACACATGTACACATGCAGACGTGCACATGCGTGCCCACACACACACACACACACACACACACACACACACACTCAGAAACAGCTGAGACCTGCAATATATCACACTATTGAGCTGTCCTGGCATAAAAATTTACACAGACACACATGCACACACAGACATGTGTGCGTACGTACACATACACACAAACACACACACACACACACACACACACACACACACACACACAAACACACACACACAAATACAAACATACAGACACAACTTCAAACTACAGTTTTGTAAACTTGTTGTTATAACACCTTTGATGTGTCTTTTCCTAAAAGGGGCCAAGTAAACTTTCCGTAAATTATTTTTTTCCTTTTTGGTAGCTCTGCTTTGTTTGTGAATACAATTGCATTCGTTAATTTTAACCTGGGAATATAATAATTGTCACATACCAGCCATTAATCCAAACACAACTTTCTCAATATCTCAGATCTCAACTGATTTTACTCAGAAAGTAGGTATAATTTTATGTAAATGAGGTCTGTTGACCATAAATAGAACAGAATAAGTGTAAAACTAGTGGTAATGAGTTGGAATGAAGTTGTTAAGAAGGTGTAAAATAGAATTGGTTGATAATTCATACTTTATGCTTTATTAATAGCCAAAACAGACCGGGTCAATTTTGACCCGGGAGGACAACAAGTGGGATTATTGGCTGCCATTAAAAAAAATTGAAATAGTTTCAAAACAGTATTTTCACTAAACTTTGACTTATACCAGTCTGTGATAAACCATCAACATATGTTCCCATTGATCTCAACTGTTAGTCAAAATAATTCATAATTTCAGCTTTTTTTAATTCAGAAATTAGGTATAATTTGATTTAAATGCGTTTTTTTGACCATATATAAAATAAATAAGTGTAAAGTTAGTGGTAATATGTTGGAAAGAAGTTGTTAAGAAGATGTAACACAGAATTGGGTGATAATTTATACTTTATGCTTTATTAATAGCCAAAAGAGACCCCGGGAGGACAACAAGTGGGATTATTGGCTGCCATTAAAAAAATTGAAATAGTTTCAAAACAGTATTTTCACTAAACTTTGACTTATACCAGTCTGTGATAAACCATCAACATATGTTCCCATTGATCTCAACTGTTAGTCAAAATAATTCATAATTGCAGCTTTTTTTAATTCAGAAATTAGGTATAATTTGATTTAAATGCGTTTTTTTGACCATATATAAAAAAAATAAGTGTAAAGTTAGTGGTAATATGTTGGAAAGAAGTTGTTAAGAAGATGTAACACAGAATTGGGTGATAATTTATACTTCATGCTTTATAAACTGGCAAAACAGACCGGGTCAATTTTGACCCGGGAGGACAACTAGTGCATGGTCGACGGGAGGAAAACACAAGGGTTAAAAAGGCACTGATTCTCTGAAAAATTTATCTTTGTGACACACACACCTTTATACTGGCCTCCTCCCTGCAGTCAACCTTATTCTTAAAGTAGTCTTTTTTTTTTTTTTATAAATCCTTTTTTCTTGTCCAGGCCATGAACATTCTCACGTCAGTTCTCCTGCTCTACGCGAAAGAAGAGGAGGCTTTCTGGCTCTTAGTGGCTGTCTGTGAGAGGATGCTGCCGGATTACTTTAACCGTCGAATTATTGGTGAGAGGGGATGCAATTTTCATCCTGTTTCTGCTGGTAATTTTGGGACATAACATTTGAATGCGTTCAGGACTGAAGTTGCACTGTGAAATGTTGCCAATCTTTTTTCAGGTGCTTTGGTTGACCAGGCGGTGTTCGAGGACCTGATTCGAGAAAACCTCCCCCAGCTGGTGGAGCACATGACAGACCTGAGTTTCTTCTCGTCCGTGTCCTTGTCCTGGTTCCTCACTCTCTTCATCAGTGTCCTGCCCATAGAGAGCGCTGTGAACGTGGTGGACTGTTTTTTCTACGACGGCATAAAAGCCATTCTGCAGCTCGGCCTGGCAGTGCTGGACTACAACATGGAGGCTCTGATCAGCTGCCACGACGATGCAGAGGCTGTCACCATCCTCAACAAGTCTGTGTGAATACAAACAAAGCGGGACTGATTATGTTTTAAACATTACAGTCTTAATGATTGTCTTTCTTTCTCTGATGGTGTTATTTCAGATTCTTTGACAGTGTGACCAATAAAGACAGCCCGTTGCCTCCAACAGTGCAGCAAGCATCAGTGAGCAATAACGATAAAGCATCCCACTTTAATGTGGATATCAGTGAACTGATAAAAGAGGCCTATGAGGTATAACATGTTTGTGTGTCCGTTTTATTCAGCGATCTCTGTGTTGTGGTTGATTTTAACAAATTGTGCTTTATTTTTAGAAATATGGAAATATCCGTTCAGAGGAAGTCGAGAGTTCACGGAAAAGAAACAAACTGCATGTGATCCAGACACTGGAGGATACAACCAAACAAAATGTGGTAGGTGGCCATTGAGCGTACAGTAGTTGGTGAACTTGCATTGTTACTGTGGTATTAACGATTTATTCAAATCTTTTTTTCAGATCCGGGTGGTGACCCAAGAAGTCAGATTCAGTGCCTCACATCTTGACAGACTTTATAACTTGTTCAAAGTGAGTCAAATGCATGATGCAGTATCTTCATTGTCATCATACAAAAATGTCAACAGTTGTAATAAAAAAATGAGAAGTGGACACGTTACATTTTTCTTTGTTTTCTTTTTGCAGAGGCAGCATTTCCTCTGCTGCTACTGGACAATGAAGAGTCCAGCTCTGCTCCATCATGACCCCAGCCTGGCCTATTTGGAGCAGTACCAGTTGGGTTTCCAACAATTCAGCATGCTTTTCTCCCTGCTGGAGCCCTGGGCTTTCTGCAACCCCAAGAGCACCCTCTCCCTCTGGATCTTCCGCCTGATAGATGAGAACCAGGACGGCCTCGTCAACTTTAAAGAGTTCTGCTGTGCCCTTGGTAAGTTCACTCGCTCTCTGCTCTTCACTAACAGCAGCCGTTAACCTTAGTATTCCCACTGCTATAATTTCTACTTTCTTCTCCCGCAGATACTTTGTACAGTGGATCGTTCACAAATAAGCTGAAATTCCTCTTCAAGCTGCACCTGCCACCAGGTGAGTGATGAACAATTGAAAAAGCCAAAAATCAAGAAAATCGAAATGAAAAAAGATTAACATTTCTCATGTGACAACTCCTAACCCATGTTGTGGTAGTCACATCCACCTGTCTCGTATAAACAAAAAAAATAGATTTTTGTTTTAACCTCTGTCTTCTCTCACAAAATATCAACAGTGAGGATATACTCCTGCAGGTTCAAAGTTCAGCAAGTGTTTTCAGACTGGATCCTTATCATTCTCTAGATTCGACCTAACATGAGAGCAATAACACAACAGCATCAGACAGAATCAGCCTAAAGTAAAACACAAGGTCAGATGACCATCAGGGTCTGTTGGGCTTGAAAATGTAGGAGTTGTCATTTAAATAATCCAGCTAATAACTCAGCATTTGTTGAGTGAGCACATTACCCGGGGGTAGAAACTGTCATTGAATGTGTGGCTCTTTTCTGCATGATGTGGCAGTGCATGCTTCAAGGCAGGGGTAAGAATAGTCTATGTTGGGTGAAAGAACTTTACCATGGCAACGATGGGTGTAAGGAGCTGTAGGGGCATTTTGCAGTGGACTAGTATCTCCCTGAGGAGGATCTGTGATGAGGATGAATTGCTGAAATTACAGCTGACAGCTTAGCAGCAGAAGAGCACTGAGTCACCGTTTGTGATGTGCCAGGCCAGTGAACATCAAGCAGCAAAGCTTGTTTTGTGTCTCGTGTAGAGTGCGTGATGCTTCAGCACCGAGGACAGGTCCCCAGTACTGAACCCTCACAGACTTTAATCCACGTCACCTGTGACATCACTATAAGTGTCTAAACGCAGGATGGTGTGAGGGCTCCAAACACACTCTGATAAGTGGAAGGCTTAGAGTGAAGAAGGGAAGTGAGACTTATATTTCAGTATGGAGTTTAATGGAGTGGACAGTTTGTTGTTTGCTTCTTGTGTAGAAGTAAAAGAGGTTTTTTGGACCGAATCAAAATAGTTGATGTCACCACGGCTGCTATCATTAGACAAACAACTACACAGTTTTTGGTTTTTATGATGCAAGAATCCACTGTCATCACCTGTTTTTGACGTCACACCGCTATGCATTGTGGGTGTTTCCCTCATGCAAAGTCGGCAGAGTTGTAGACTTTCGGAAAGTGTGCAGGGAGCTGAAAAAGTAAACCACAGTGACCTTAAACACTCGAAACACAGCCCTGAGCCCAGGAGCGGGGCCAAACACTCCATTGATCAAGGAAATGCAATCATGTGCTATTTAGAGCTGAGAGTCTGCAGGTTTTTCAGTCCAAACACAAAGTATAGCAGCTGTATTCAGCAACTTCAATGACTACACAGTTACATCATCTGTGTCCTGATTGGTTGAAGGGACAACAAAATGTCTCGTTGTACCTTGAACATTAGCTACAAATGGGAGTGCTCAGAATGTTAAAATCAGGATTGCACTTACTATTGACAGTTGTACATCTGTGGAGCGTGAACAAGTCAACGCATGGCAAATGGATTATTACATTACTGCATCTGGTGTGCAAGTCAAAATTTAGTGTATATGTTTTCACAGCTGATCATTAGTTATCTGTGTGCAAAGGGGATCATGTGATGTATCGCTAACCCGAGGGAAAGGTCAAATTCTGAAGATAATAAAAATTTGCAGATAATCAATAGTTTCATTTTCATCTGCCCTTTAGATTTTAAATAAGATTTTAGATTTTAGGTGGAAATTTAAGCCGGAGTCTGGCAAGTGAGGAAAGGTCACCAAAATCATTAAAGGTGCCGTAGGTAAGACTTATAAAACTAACTTTCTGTCATATTTGCTGAAACTGCCCCTCTGTTCCAGAAGCAGGTAATTAGAAAAAAAATCTGGCTCCTCTGGCACCACCTACAGCCTGTAGTGCGGTTTGCAAAAATCCACCGCTCCCTGTTCAGATTCACCAATCATGGCCAGGGGGGATGTCTAACTGCGTGTCAACCACTGCTCATGCACACAAATTAATTCTCCCTTGTGGGGGGAGGGGCTTTAGCAGAAAGGGGGGAGGGAGTGAGAAGTTGTTGATGTTCAGATGTTTTGGCTAAGTCCTGGTATTCCCAATCCTACCTATAGCACCTTATAAGGTTCATTCTGTTTGGATCCTGTTTATCAGCAACAGATTTCATGTCACAGACACACCGAACAACTAACCAACATGGCAATCCTCCGGCTGTGCCGCTTATGCTGCACGGAGCTATCAGACACATATAATGACACTGCTGGCTTGTGAGGGTTATTGTGTAATCCAGCAGTGCAAACTGACATGCATCCATGAACACAAACACAGAGTCCTTGGTGGGGGTTGGAGCATAGACGTAAAGCAAAGTAAGATGCAATATTTTTCAGGATTGCTAGATGGGCTTACAGTAAACTGTATAAACTGATAAGGCAGTGTATATGGATATCTATGTTTTCTTTAGTCAAATTCTTCAACACATTTCATTTACATTGCTCATGTGGATCCTCTATCACCGCTGTCTCTTCATCTTTCCTCTCAGTGCACTAACAGTTGGTATCTTTTAGCTTTTACAGGTAGTCCTTTGCACATAAAGGAACAAAGAATCCAGCACTTTACTCCAGTGCCTGAAGACTCTTCTCACTTGAGTAGACTCGCTGGTTAGCCTCTTTACTCTTTCTTTTCTTTTAAAACTTAAATTTCACCTTCACCCTTTTTGCTACGGTGGCCATGAAGGGGAAAGCAAAGTGTTTTGCAATTTGCTGTTGTGTTTTCTGTTTTGTCTTTGCGCTTTGCCCTTCAGGGCCTCCGTACTTTCCTCCTATATTCTGTCATAATTCTGTCTTGATTTCCTTGAATTTATTGATTGTTTTTGAAGCATTTCTCTATACAGTTTGTTCACATGCTGCTTCTATATTTCAGCATTTGATCTACCAGAAGATGGTGTGATAAGGAAAAGCCCTGAAAGAGGTAGGATTTCACCCATTTGATTACAAACACTCCATGACTATATAAAATAAACTGTAAATGTCTTAGTTTTGTGTGATTATTGTTTTGAGTGTGTGTACGAAATTAACAGGTAGAGGAAAAGTGGACCTGCAGGCCTACCTGAAACAATGGCAAAACGAAATACTTAAGAAAGAGGAAACCATCAAGGACCTACCCCGAATTAATCAGGTAATTCAACCCATGTTGTGTTTATTGCCTGAAGACAACATTTTCTATCTGAAGTGGCAAAAAGAAATGTAACTTCACATTTGTACAATAAAACAGCCTATTTGATATGTCAAATTATCCAATAAAGTACAACATGAGCTTCTTATTTTTTTTTTCTATCTCAGACTCAGTTCATCCAGTTCTCCAAGACCCTGTACAACATTTTTCATGGCGACCCAGAGGAGGAGTCGCTGTACCAAGCCGTGGCCCACGTAACCAGCCTTCTCCTGAGGATGGAAGAGGTGGGACGGAGGCTGCATGAGTCGAGCAGCCCGCCCGAGTCCACAAAACCTGCCAACGCTGCTGCTGCGGAGTCTTCAACCCAAGAAGCTTCTACTACCCCAGAGAACTCCGACACCTCCAGCTCCTGCAACAGTCAGGATGCAGGGCCCGACCTCACAGAGCTGGATTGGTCGTTTTCGTTTGAGCAGGTCCTGGCTTCTCTGCTGAACGAGCCGACCATAGTCCGCTTCTTTGAAAGGCCTGTCGACATTCAGACTAAACTGGGACAAGCTAGGGTTGCCCAGCTGAAGCTAAAGGCAAATAAGTGAAAGGAAACATTAGTGAATTGATACTTTGCTTCTAATTCAAACCCAGAAATCACCATGAATTTCCTTTCTCCACTTGGATAGGGCAGCAGTTTTTTTGCAAGGCACACAGTAAAATTACTGCTAAAGTGGTATCATAAATGAAAAGGAGATCAGATTAAATCTGGGGTGCAATGTGTGTGTGTGTGTGTGTGTGTGTGTGTGTGTGTGTGTGCGTGTGCGGCTTCGATGTTCAGGCAGATGACGATCAGCAACGATGGCTAATGAAATAAGTCACTTTAAGACACAAGCACTGTTGTTACAGTCCACTGACCAACACCTTCAGTGCATTTTCATGTTAGGCCTTGTTGCATACTGTAAGCTGTCGTTCCTCAAATCTGATTATGCATTAGGGTTATTCATTCTCTTATGTAGCCTCAGATTTTTCGGATTTTATGGAAATTTTGTTTGACACATTTGTTTCCCTTTTATGCCATGGAGCACAACCGGTATAGTTTTGTATTGTGCATGGGACATACAGTACTGTCCCCTATATTTAGAAACATGACAGAAGAGTTTGTCCTTCCGTCTGTCTCTGATGTCATGCTGAGGTTCAAATCCATAACAAATGACTTTGACAAGGTTAGGAAGATATTTTGTTTTTGCAGATAACTAGTCACTGCGATAGTGAAACAAACTGTAAATGCTAATGTGTCCCGTGACTTCAGTGTCTCCTGTTCTTAGGCAACATTAGTGTTATTCTGTAAATGTCAATTTATTGTGAGAAAACACCAGCATTCCAGTTGGAGACAGAATAAACAGTAGTACAGTGAGTAAGGACAAGCAGTAGTGTTGTCCTTGAAAGCCATACATTTATTTCAGAGGTTATCTGAGTGAGGATGTCAGATACATTTAATTGAGAGCAAGAAAGATTCAATTAGGGTATTATACATTTGCAATAACACACGAGAGGATGCTGTCTGTACTGCCACACATTTGTCTCGTTTCTCCAACAGCAGCACATGCAGTAACAATATTTTAGCATGACTTCAAGTATGTCATACTGGAAACTATGGTCTGTCAAGGTAAAATAGCTTGAATTTATAGTGCTGCTGCAGGGAAATCTTCTGCACCCGCTTCAGAAATGTGCAGCGTGTTATCTTCAGATTGTGATTGGTTGATGTACTGTTCGCTTATGTCCGTCTTACTGTATTTGTAGGATGTTCTCTAGTATAAGTGCAGCATTTTGTACATAAAGATCAGTTTAATAGTCGTGTATTGTATTATGAGGCTTAAGACATGGAGCTTTTGAAGGACATTTTGTTTTATCAAATCTCAGGGTGCAATTTGTGTAAAATAATAAGGAGAAAAGGGATATTTTATTCAACCTGGGATGTATAAAGTATATCATATATAGCTTACAAATGTCTGTAACATTAAAATATAGAGCATGTGTAGCATAGTTACAGGATTCGCCACATTATGCTAGCTTTCAATGAACAGCAACTATTACTGCTCGCTACAGAAAGCCAGATTTGACTTTCAGTATTTTCAGTGTTTCCTTTTTATCTGTGCAATTTCTGCTTCTTTTTGTTTTTGCTTCTATCTCAGTGAATCATTTGCACAGTTGTTGAAGATTCATACTTTGTTAGATATGCCCGTATCTCGGCCAGATCTCAAAGGCGTTGGATTCCAAAAGGTCATGACTGCTAAAGCTGCAGCTTGTCATCTCAAGGGGCCATATTCATAGAGCTTTATCTCTGCTTGTCTAGGGGGGAAACGTGTTTTAGAAGCTGTTAAAGCGCAAGTGCAATTCTGTGTCCTATATTTGTCTTTATTTTGCCATTCGCTGTTTCACTTAAGATTTTAGGACCAATCTGAAATGTATTTCATTTTGTAATTATTGGGTTAATTGATATAGATTGTCTAAGTGAGTTCTACATACTCTTTGAAAATAAGCTTTTTGCAAACACCCATTACTCATTCAATCTGAATAGACACATTTCTCACTGATAACTGATGACTAATCAATACTAATTCTATTAGTAATTCATTAGAAGTGTTAGAATATCAAAATACACCCCATTCATCTTTGATGTGTCACTGCTTAAATCCAAAGCTCGATCTGTGGTTTCAGGCTAGTACCTAAAGCCATAATGAAACTACTGAAGTGGCAGAGTTTCAACAGGAGAGCTCAGAAACCTTTCAAAACAGCAACTCTATTTCCATTATTTAAAACAATCATCTCTGACCATGGTCTGACCATTTCAGTATGGGTGTTCCCTGGCAGTTTCATGCTGCATTTCTTATGTCTCTGAATGTCATGAAATTATTATTATTATTATTATTATTATTATTATTATTATTAAAATGCAAATTACAACCTCTTGTAATCTTTCTGTGAGGGTTCTGAGTTTTTCATTTTATGTTATTGCTTAGTCTATTTCTGACTAGGGTTGGGTACCGAAACTCGGTGCCGACGTAAACGGTAGTAACGAGACCGAATAAGAACGAAAGTGTCGGTGCCTCATTTCGGTGCTCGACTTTACACTACACCTGACAGCATGTAACGTTAGCCTACCTTTAGCTAGCAGCTGGATTAATCATGGTTAAAATGCTGACAGCTAACGTTAAACAGTGTAAAGTGTGACTGTATTTCACTGTGGAGGACTTCAACAGCGGGATGTAACAGTCTGCTCTGCAGCGCAGCAGCTGCCGTTGTCGCAATTCATAGATATACAGTATGTTTATATGGTCGGAATTAAACAACACAGACGGTGCGTTCACTTGCAGCTGCCATTGTCGGAATTAAACAACACAGATTCACTTAAAACTGGTAGCCTCGTGGTGCATTGACAGTAATTGTAAAATACCCTTTTCCCATCTGGGGTTCAACAGCAATTTACTGGTGAAATAAGTTATTGTTATAGTTATTACATTATTATTAAATCTTTAATTTTGACCATGGCCTTAGCAATAAACAAGTCACTGACTGTTGTTTACTACCCTTATTTTTTTTATTTTATTTTATTTTTTAACTTTATTGAAAAGTACCGGTTCAGGCACCGTTTAGGCACCGGCACCGTTTTAAAAGTATCAATTTAGCACCGGAATCGAAAAAAAAACAAACGATACCCAACCCTATTTCTGACTATTTGATAATATCTTTAAGATTAGAAATTTTGGCTCTCAAGAATTCATTTGTTGGGCTTTATAGAGAAAGACATGTTGAAAAGTGGTTAAGACAAAACAAACCTTGTGATGCCCACTAATGTCCAAACTATTTCTTTAGGCATAGCTTTTGGAAAAAGTCCCCTAAGATGATGTTTTCTAGCTCCAAATAGCTAGTGGTTTCCGCTTGGTGAGGATATAAATGAAAGGAGATACTTTGTCGGAACAGAGGAAGGAAAATCAGATTTTGGAAATCTTCATCCCTCTGGCATGCTGTCAGATTTGTCATTAAGCATCTGAGTGTATACAGTAGGCATGGAAAACTTCTCCAGCTCCTGCATCAGTATATGATTAATCAAGTCCTTAGATGTGCAAGTGTAGTCTACAGCTGGTATAGCCTGTAGCTTTTGATCAAAAGCTTGTTTTGCAAAATATGCAAAGCACAGATATTTCTGTTTACCTGCTTGATTATGATTTATTTATTTTGTATCTCCATTCAAAGGTATCAGAATAAAGAGTGACAATTCTATGAATAATATGTTCTGGGTCATTCTGAGTGTTACCCGAAGCACCTTAGATCTACACACACAAACATTACTTGAAATGTAACTTTTGACGTGTTAATGGCTACTTATTTCTGTGTGTTTTAAGGGTCAGAGGCTTCTGCCTGTTTGCGTTGTCTGTCAGTAAGTCATGTTTATATTTGTCTATATGCATACAATATAGGGATATTTATGTAAGATCGAATGTATAATAAATATAGTTATTGAAAGATAATCAGTCTGCATTGTTGTAACACCTCTGACAGTCAAAGGGCTAAGTAAAAATTCCTTTTGGTCAACAAAGGAAGGAAGGGGGGGTCTATGTACAATGAGGGGCCTTTTAGCCATTTCATAAACTGTCCATAGATAAATTTAGGCTCCATAGATGGATTTAGGGATACTACCAGTAATATCATTATCTTCTACAATATCTGAAATAGATTCTATCCAGCTACATATATGTTTACCTGTTTAATGAAATCTGTAGCATGTCCATATTCATGCAGTAGCCTAATATTAGCTTTTGCTCAATGCTTAAGAATAGTAGCCTATGTTCAGTATTACAACAGCTGCCTGTTGTGGCCCAAAACAACATTATGAAGGCGGTACAGTGAACCAACACATTAAAGTTGTGTATTGGACAGCTAAACAATGAGCTGAAACTTGCTTTAAAACTCCATAAAGCCGAGGAGAGCTGCAGATTCAGGTTATAATTCTCTGTAGGTTCATCACTACGAGCAACTTCTATCACATTACACATTATTTTTACACTGTCAATTGATACAAGGAAGCAATGACTCAATACATGTGTATTGTATCTGTCATAGTCATGAGAGAAGGTCCAAACGTCACCCACAGGTCTGGAAATTATTCGCCCCTCCCTCACAACAGCTGACTCCCCCCACCACCAACAAACAATAAATATCTACAGTCCCTGGGTCCACAAAAGCCTTAAAAGGGTCACATCTCATATGGTGCCCCAGCCTACAGTAAGAATAACCATTTTAATGGATAATCCTGACATTAGGTTATAATGGTTATGTTATAATGCATTTTGAAGAGCATAGTTTCACAGCCAGTCAATAAGACCTTTAAAAGCTTTTTAAAACATTACTGCGCTTGGTGATATACATAAAACTACATTGATATTACTTGTTTACTTCCTGGCTTTTCACAGCACATGTACAGTATGCGGTAGTAGGATGAAAATGCATTAGAATTCAACCTTTTTGAAAACCAGAAATTTTTATTTTCCACATTGGAGCATGTAGACATAGCTAAATTAAATATGGTGCTACCATGTACTAGAGACCAAGCTTTAATGTTTTGGGGAAAGAGAAGCACAAATCCTTTTTCTCCATTAGTGGGTCATATTTTGACCAAAAAGCAGGGCACTTATAGTCTGTCTGCTCACTGGTGACATAGCCAGTTACACTTTACTTTAAGTTTTCTACATAAGAGTGACATGATACTGTCATGAACATGTCATAAAACATTATAAACAAGGTTTATGACATAACACTTTTTTTGTGTCCTTCGGTTTTGTCATGACAAGTTATGGTTAGGGTTAGGGTTAGAGTTCATGTGTCAAGACGGTGTCATGTGAGTGTCATGTGTTCATGACAGTGTCATTTCCCTCTTATGTAGAAAATTTCAAGTAAATTGTTACCGAATAGCCTCTTCATGGCATGACAAACACATAGAACTATACAGGCCCACAATATATCTTATTAATAGTGAAATGTCCCTCTGTTAACTCGTCCGAGAGCATGCACTCTGTCTGTCTGATTTACGAGTGACTCGGTGACGGATGGTCTCTGCTTATCGCTCATACTACTGGCTCAGAGATTTGGTTGCATATGGTTGTAACCCAGAGTTCACAACCTTCACCCCTGTCACCTGTTCAGTTTTCAGCCTTGTCCTGTCAAGAGAGATTAGGTTGCTCTGGCAGTTTGAGAGTTCTTATCTTAGTTCATAACACAAGTAAAAGCCAATGGAGAGCTTAAGCATTTTTTCTATCTGACCAGACTACCACCATTTTGCACTACGATTGATATTTTAATCATACGTGTCACTGGCCTTGGTTAAACCAATGATAATAAAATGATGCTGGTGCTTTTAAATTTAAAACTTGTCAGACACAAAATAAAATGAAAACCTAAAATTAGTTTGAATAACAAACAAAGCTTCATCACTAGGGCCACACGGAATCTGTGGATGCAGAATACTGCAGAATTGTCTGTAGATTTTAAACAAATTTTAAAAATTTTAAATAAAACTTAGAATGTTAAAACATCTCCACCCCAAGCAGAAAAAAAGTCTACTAAATTCTATAGATTTTTTATCTGGATTACTGCTAAAAACTGTAAAAAACGTTTGGGTCTGTTCCTCACACAGAGCCAACAACTTTTTATAGTATTTGCCTGAATGAATGAAACCATTGCGGTTGTTAATCAGCTGCAGGGCAGATGACACAGTGCACCATACGCAATAAACTTTCTCTTTAGTCTTTATTAGTCTTTATTTGGGCTAAATTGTTTTTAACAACTTGTTATTGTTGCTGATGCAGGAATTGAAACTTTTGGTTCCCTACCCCCCATTTCCCTTCATACCCCACAATATCCTGCAAGTGTGCATTAGAGCTATTTATAGCAGCAGTGAGGAGGTCTTTGAAGCAGAGCTCTCACCAGTGAATGATGGTATGTGTTTTGGTAACGGGTCCATCCACACCACACTATGTGTGTGCAATTTTGCTGCAGCTGCTTGAAACCAAGCAGTTAAAATGGCAGCTTCAGGCAGAAAATAGCAGGGCTGCATATATACACTTGGCAAATCGAACCGTAGCAGTGATTGCACAACACAGTTACACAAATCTTACAAACCCTCTATTTATTACATAATGCCTTTGAATTATGATGTTTATTTAATATGAGTGATCACAAATGTATGCTTTTCCTACATGCTTGGTGGGTCTATGTACAATGAGGGGCCTTTTAGCCATCTTAGTCCATAGATGTAGAGAAATGTGTAAAATGTAATATTGGGCGTAGGAAAACTACCAGTAATATCACATTATTCTAAAATACTAGAAATATATTCCATCCAGTTAATAGATATGTTAACCTGTATTATGAAATCAGTAACAGGTGCCTGATCATCCAATAATATTATCTTTAGCTTTATGCTTAACAATGTGTTCAATACATTAAACTTGCAATTACTTTCAGCAATCGGTAACCTCACCGCTAGATGCCACTAAATCCTACACACTCAATCTTTAAGGCCGTAGTAGCTCAGTCCATAAGGACTTGGCCTAAGTAGTCTTGTATTGCCATACCTATCTTCAATGCGCTGCAAAGGAAGGTCTGGTCCTTCCACATAACATTCCTGGATAGGTGAAAAACGTGTTCTGGTTAATTGACATTTCTTTTAACCAATCACAATTGTCTTGGGCGGCGCTAAAATGGTCTCGGGAATACACTCCTTTACAGGGGCGGAGTGGGACCAAAACATCTACTGGGAGATTACATTAAAGATAAACATGCAAAGAAACATAACAATTAGAAAGCTTTAGGCTACGTATCACTACTAAAGACATATAAATATTGTTTTTCCTTTTTAACAGTATAATTTTAAGAATAATGTATTCAATACATTTATTAAATAAATAACAGAAAGGTACAAGTTTTCCTATGCATTGTGCTGCATGGAAAGCTTCACTCCAGAGACAGAAAACTAATTCCCAATCTGTATTTATGTTATTGAACACTTCCTCACTACCCAGAAGCCATCAGTCCCCACCCGGGTCTCGGTCATGGTGCAACAATAAATGTAGATAAACATGAACACTAAATTAAGCATACAAAACTAAAACCCAGATAACATAAATGCACACCCAAAACATTAACTGAGCATTATTAAAGTGCCCATATTATGAAAAAATCACTTACTCTGGGATTTGGGGTGTTATTTTGTGTCTCTGGCCCTGCAGATTTTGAACAGCTCACCCGGAGACTGAAGGCAGAAGACATTCAGAAACCCGTATCTCACTCAAAACAGCATGGATGTTTGTTTTTTCCAAGTTTGTATGAGTGTGGAAGCACCAGAGACACAAAATAATAGAAAAAAGTGTTTTTTTCATTATATGGGCACTTGCTATTTTCAGCCTGTAACGTTGCTCAGAGGTACCAGTAATGTTGCTTGATCCGACTGGAGTTTAAAGTTAATTTAAAGAAAGCGGAAAGTGAGGGACATCCGACAGAACGTCTGGTGGCACCATAACTATCCCGTCGTCAATATAGACTATGGTCTACGTTAGTCTTGTCTTGCGCTATAGCAGATTAAAATAAGACACTGTTTGGATGTTGCTAGTCCAGAAGCATGTGATTTATAACTAATACATATTTGCAAGCATTTTTTGATGGTGATGTAAATTGTTCAGCTCATGTGACATTATCTTTTGAATAAACCCATGACACTTAATCTCAAACAATGAAGTTTTTCAATCAAGGGGAGCTTTATTTATTTTTTTTAAACTTGTGAATAGGCCCAGTGAATGAATCTCAACTCTCCTCTGGTAGCTCATGTTGATCGCTAAAAACTACTAATCTAGTTAACAGTTTGCAGTCAAAGTCAGTAAGTGAGCAATTCTTTTCATGTCTGATACTGGGAGGTGAATGTAAACTAGTATTTCAAGTCTACATCTAACCTACTTAAATGATTCAAATGTGCATAACGAGGTGACAGTGCAAACCAAACTGTGCAGACTAAAACATTTGACGTCCAGAAACTTGAAATCTAGGTGTCACACATATTAAATTTACATTTGATGAATTAATGCTGTGATAAACACTGAAACATCAGCCATCTTATAAGAGCTAATGGGAATATTAATATAGTCTGGCTCTAACACTGTGACATTTGCTGAGCTGCAGGATAAATAATTCATTTTTATGACAGTTTTTATTACTGTCACCAACTTGCCTCCAGCAGTGGGTATGTTGTTGAAAGGCTGTATGTGAGTAGAAGAAATATGGCCAGAGAATATCTGTGACATTTCTATGACAGGTGAGAAAGAAATGGATGTTATTTTTGGCCTCTTGATGATCACAATAGATCTGATATCTGACTTGACATGAATATTGACAGAACACTCCTTTGCTTAACATCAGTTTAATCAAATTACACAGTCACACAATAATAATTAAGTATAACAGTTGAATGTTTGGGTATCAACATATCTACCTTTTGTACAAAATCCAAATAAGCATGCATTTATTTACTTGTCCTTAGAGTGAAGTAATGGATTGTGCATGCTCCACAAACAGTACAGTAACATTGCAATAAAAGCTGGAGCTTGTGTCTCCCAAACATTTCACATATTCAAACTGCAGTGAGAGGTCAATTCTGTCTACAACAGCTTTTTGCTTTTGATCTGACATAATTTCCATATCTCACAGTTTTAGTAAGTAAATTAATTGTAAACAAAACAATTCTCAAGTTATCTGCATCCTTATCACACACAAGTATGGAAGTCCATTAATGTCAAAACTACTGAGCGAGTGCAAAACAAATTTGAATATTCATTAATCTGCAAGTCAACACTTCAGAAAATGCAAGAGCAGATGTGTAGACAGAATGTTTTTTGAGTACAAACAAGTCATTGTGGGCGTAGTTGATGATTTGATACCCCAAGGGGAATTGATTAAGTTGTGATTTGTTATCTGTAATCTGTTTTGTGTTCATTCAATAGTTTTGTCCCAAATAGTGTTTCATACATATGTTTTCATAGGCTATGGTCTGCCATTCTTGAGTCTTGAATAAAAACACAGAAAGTCCCTAGATCTTCAGGTCATCCAGCCTGCTCTTGTTATTGCTGTACTTGCTTGACTGACTGTTTCTGCGTTGATTTTCAATGGGCAACTCAGAGACAGGGCTGGAGATTTTCCTCTCCTTTACATCATCTCCCTCTGCTTTACCTTTTCTCTCCACAGCCATATTGTCTCTGTTCTGCTTGTAAACCACTTTGCTGTTGTAGGCAGAGTTTGGCTCTGCCATGCTATACTTTGAACCTGTGGGGAAAGGTTCAGGCACTGCAGGATGACCAGCAAAGTAGTTATAGTTTGGGACATAGGGCATGACCGCCTCAGTTAGGGCCTCGGAGGCCACGCCTGCAGATCGTGATCGTCTGTAACCAAGGCCCTGGTGACACTTAGTGAAACCTAGATGGTACATTTCCACTAGGTTGAGCAGCAAGGAGATGCAGGCCACGGCCAGCATGAAGAGGATGAAGATTGTCTTCTCAGTGGGTCGAGAGATGTAGCAGTTAACCACATTAGGGCAAGGCCAGCGGTCGCAGGTGTACATCGCCTTGAGCTCAAAACCATACAGGAAGTACTGAGCTACAATAAAGGCTACTTCAAATAGGGTCTTGAAAATTATGTTGAGGACATAGGTTCGCAGCAGTGCACCTTTCAAACGGACGTGGCCCTGCTTGTCTTTAACTGAGGCCTTTTTGGCTTTGGTGCCAAGTACCTGCTGGTGTTTTTCACTCTGGATGTCAAGGTCCTTCTCTTTTTGCTTCTCCTTTTCCTCCATGCGGACCAGATGAAGGATGTGGCCCAGATAAATGAGAGTTGGCGTGGAAACAAAGATGATCTGCATCACCCAGAAGCGGATGTGGGAAATAGGGAAGGTCTTGTCATAGCAGACGTTCTGACAACCGGGCTGCTTGGTGTCGCACGTGAAGCCAGACAACTCGTCGCCCCACACCTTCTCAGCGGCCGATCCCAGAACAAGAATGCGGAAGATGAACAGCACTGTCAGCCAGACTTTGCCTACAACGGTGGAGTGTTCCTGGGCACTCTCCAGCAGCTTCCCCAATGAGTTCCAGTCCCCCATACTGACTCACAAATATACTCAGTTTTAGCGACAAAACCAGGAGAGACACCTGTAAGGAGAGGGAAGAAATGTATATTGACTTGGATGAAATAAACACACAGTAACACGGCAGACTCATGGCGAAGTCATTTAAACAGACTTGGTACAGTATGTCATGAAGCTACACATCAGGCCCTTCCTTTGACATGGTTTGGCTGTGAAAGTGTGGTTGTGAAAATGGTTTTCTATCTTTTCTTGTATCTTTTCTAACTTTCTGAACCTGCTAAAAGTACACTACATACTAACATAGAGAAATTGAAATCAACGATAACTGATTTTCTTCTTTTTTGGTGTCATCTAAACTCCAGTGGGAAATATTTGGATATTTAGCAGATTAAGGCTCCACTATGCTTGCTAGCTAGTTGCTAACTTTGTGTTGGCTGCTGGTCCGATAACAATGCTGTGAGAGGTAAAAATGAACCTAAGTTGTGGGCTGTAAAACCAAAACTATCAGTTGAAAGAGGTTAATTTCTACGTAGAGCTAAGGGAATCTGCAAAATCGGATGATCATTTTCTGTGGGTGTGTTACTGCAAATGACTCCCTTTACATATATAGTCATTTGATCCATTGTCATTAAAAAATAATAATTCTAGCAACTTAAAAGAGAAATTTAGAAGCTATTATTGTTATTATCATTGTAAGTATTACTGTTATTATAATTATTATAATAATTATTATTATTATTATTGCTGTTATTGTCTACTATTATTGTCATCACTGTTATTATTAGTTTCTTAATTATTATTATTATTTTAACTGATGTTATTTTTAAAGTCATTATCATCTTCTTGAGCAATTACATAATAATGAAAATATAATACAAAGGATATTAGTAATGAATGAGATGATAGTAGTGGTAATGGTGACAATAATGAGGATGGTGATACTGTTAGAAAAACAAATAATCAATACCCCAGAGGTGGAAATTATTAAGGACAAAGATTGGGCTGATCAGATGGAGAAATTAAACTAACGAAAAGGGAAAAAAGAGAATAAAATTATTATTCCTCATCATCAAATACAGTGTCTGGTGTTTTTATTCATGCACAATACCTGTGTCACACACACCTAAATGTGGGAACCATGACATTAATTCAATCAAGTGTTTTAATGTCTGTTAAATTTTAAATCTGATTCATTTTAATAATTTAAAGTGACAATCTACATATTTAAATTATAATCACATTCAATCAAGTAAGCACAAAAACTGTTTAGTTGCTGTGCAATTTTCTTATGATATTCCTTGTATGCTTATCATTACAAATATGATATGTCTTTCTTCAATGGTCACCCTACAACCAAAGGCTACTGTATGGAAGAGACTTATGGAAACACTGATTTATCATGAATCCACTGTTTGTATTCCCAATGGTTGTGTCCTGCATGCTGATAAAAAGGGCCAGGACACAGCTGACTGTCTGTGAGAGAAAGCCCTGGAGCAGGCTGGGGAGACCTTGTGACACAGGACCCAACAGTGCTCCCTGACTCCAGAATTAGGTTTCTAGCTTAGATTTCAGAGCCTATTAGTTACAACATAGTGAAAAATGTACTTTAAAAATAGTTGTACATGTCCTTTAGTGATCAGGAGTGGACATACTGTGAATCTTAACACCTGTTTGAAATACATTAAGATTGTCAGCCAGGAATTGAAGGATCACTTAAAGGATCAACACTTTTCACACATTAGTAACTGTTGCAAGTACTTGCTGAGTCTTCATTCCCAAATTGATACTTAGATATATTATATAAAAAATAGTGTAGATGGCCAAATTAACTTCAGAACTGTATTATGTTTTTTTGATTATTAAGTTAGACATTCAAAATAATTATCTTGGGTATCTTCATTAAGAAAGACATACCTGATAATGTTCATCTCCTACAGCAGTGCAGATCCAGAGTCAGCTGGAGCCTCTTCAGTTCACAGCGAGGCCATGTTCTCCCAAGTCACTGAGGGAACTGAAGCGCCAAGATAAACTTTTAGATAGATTCCACTGGAGGCTCTATGATCCCGCCTGCTGCCCTCCCACTCTGAACTGATCAATGCCCAGTGTTCAACAAGCCACCACAACTAAACCCCTGTCTGGTATCTGTGCGAGCACAGATGAAAACATTCCCACTTGTAGAAAAGTATAAGAGGTGTTCCTGTTCAAATGAGTGGCAACTCAAGAGTCCAGTGAGGATGAACGTTAGTATTTTACACGTCAGTGTGATCTAAATATAATTCATGGTGATGGGAGTGGCTTTGTTGTCACTCTCATGGTGACCCTTGACTGTGTGTGGAGGACCGTTAAGAGTCTTACCTCAGTGCTGCAGTGAGCGTTACTGCTTGTTGAGTGACCGATAAGCTTTATGCATAATGGTTATGTGTACAGAGAAAGACATAGAGACTTGATCCTGTTCTTTAAACTGTCATCTGGAAGTTCTTTATTCTTCGTGTCAACTCAAAGTTTACTTACAGCATCATTTTGTTGTGGTGCAGACCACAGAAACTAAGTACATTTATTCATGCACTGTACTTAAGTTAATTTTTGAGGTGCTTGTCTTGTACTTTATTTAGTAGTAGTTACTTAGTAGCAAGTTTTTCCACCTTATTTACTTAATACTCTAACTTCACTATATTTCACAGGGAAATATTACATTTATTTGATAGCTGTCGACATGATCAGCTGTAAAATGTGTGGCATTGTTACAGATTAGACTGTCAAAATCTACATAAATAAGATACATTTGCTACATCTTAAAATGCTGCTGATATTTGATTGCATCTGTAACAAAAAGAAAATATTCTGTAATATACTGTACACCATAATATATTACTCTGTCAGGAATCCTGAGTACCTTTGCTTATGGTACTTCAGCCCATTATGATAATACTTCTGTACTTTAACTTAAGTAAAATTAAGTTAAATTTTGAATGCAGGACTTTAATTTGTAATTTTGTATTTATTTTTTTTACATTGTCTTCTTCCACTTTTAGCTACCTTATATATATATATATATATATATATATATATATATATATATTTTCAGCCATTGCCACACAACATGGTCGCAGTTAATCAGTGACAACTTTTGCAATCAAAGCCAGATCATCACCATACATAAATTATCTTATACACAAGATGACTACTGCTGATTAATGAAAACTCTGAGCAGTGTTGTAGCTGACTTCTCTGACCCAAAAACTGCCCAATTTGCTATAAAAATCATCATCAAAATCAGCCTCCTTCTGATGAACTTTTATAAACTAACTTTTCTTCCATACAACAGAATGTGTGTGGGTGGGACTGAGATGTCCCAGGAACAACATGTCACAACTTTTGCTCACACAGTCACCACTAACACTCATCACAGACAGGAATAAAGGTTTGAGGATTTTTTTTTTTTGCTACAGTGCTGCCAATATGCTTCTCATCAATCAGAACTCTATAGATGGTGTGTGTTGACACGTTCCATAAAAAGACAAGTGCCCTCATGCCAGGTCATGGCAGATCCAGCTGTCCGCGGGGTCAAACATTGTCACCCACACACTTACCCTTTACATGGTCAGGCTATTGTTAACCTAAAACCCTGCACTCTGGCCTTCAGAAGGAGCTTAAGAAGAACTTCATCAGCCTCACAGGTTGCACCATGTCTCCGAGGATCTCTCTTCTAAAAATGGTGGCCGCGCCACTACAGTAAATGTGCGATGAAATTTCATTCAGTTTCTTGTTTTTTCTCGCAGTTACACTGCTGACAGCTGAGGAGAATCACAGAAAGTGGCACCACTGTGACTGCAGCTTCGCTTCTTCTTGCAGATAACTGCTGCTCTCTGGTGATTTCAGTTATTACATGAACTATTTCCACTTAGTCAGGAAATCCTATCAAAATACACCAGAACAATTTTAAAATGTTACATGTTGGAGTACTCCCATTGGAGTCAAATTGGACACTTCAAGAAGCAGTAGACATTTCAAATGAGTCATTTCAGCATGTATAATCATTTCTTTTTGAATCTATTAATCATGTTTTGCATTTGGTGAGAAAACAAAAAATATACAATTACACAAACTCCGGTTGATTTTATTCTGCTGTGTACAGACAATATATAAACATCCAGCTTCAAAGTAAATGAATTTAAATAACATGTTTAGCAATCACTAGTAAACTTCAGGAAACAAAAAGTTTGCAATTCAAGTTTTTTTTATGTTGTGAGTTATTGCTTTGTTTATATCTGAAGGAACCATTTAACCACCAAAGTAAAGAATCAGTATGAAACAAACGTTTCACATGTTTTCCATGTATTAGTATAACATCTCACTAATAACAGCTGAAGAAAAGCCATACATCCTCCATTCCCTTAGATTCAATCCATGGTGATTTAGGCAGAAGCATGTCGTTTGCGATCATGTAAATAATAAAATATTATAAATTAAAATATTACTACATCGTATTTCCGTTACACTTCTCTGACACAATCTGATGGTTTTAAATTAGCACAAGTCACATTTCATGATTTAATATTTTCATTTCAAGACCAAAATTCTTCATCAACATCTAAGTCCATTATAGTGAAAGCCTATAATGTGGTCGTTTGGAATATTGTTTCATAAAATGTTACTTAATTGATCTTCATCTGGCCAAACATCAAGCTATTATTATGTTATATCAGTACAAAGTGCTGCTGTATACAGTCTTTAAGTTCATGGCAGAAAATGTTGATACAGTAGACTGTAGTTCCTGCAGGAATTCTTTGAAGTATTAACCCTTAAGGGATACTTTGCCGATTTGAATCCAGCTCTGTGTCATCTTTGTGTGGGCAGTGTATTTTGATGAACAACTTTGGCTTCCCCATGTGGCACCAGTGCACGGAATTTGGAGCAGCCGAGGTCTGCCGAGGTCTGCCGAGGTCTGCCAAGATCTGCGTCGTTTTGCGTCAGTAACGCATTACAGTAACGTGACTACCTTTTCGGGTAAAAAGTAGTGTAACGCGCTACTACTGAAAATTTGATAACGAAACCCAGGGACAGTTCTGACAGCAACACTGCCTTCTCAGCAGCGCACTTACGAGCTCCACATGGTACGTGACAGAGGCTGGTAGCAGAGTAATCATCGCAAGCGAGAAGCAGCCAAAGCTAACTTTTGAGAGTGTTTTAAGCTTCGTGGCTTTTTGCTGGACGGCGCTCTGAGCCAGGCAGACACAAAGCTGACAACCTCACAGATGGATGCGGTGGAGATGGCCTCATACATACACGCAGCGGACCACTGTGGACTTGTGTCGGTTGCACGGACACGCAAGGATTTCCAGAAAAGAGGCTACATGTCTCTACGACAATGCACGGACCATCGTGGCTGCGCGACTGGTACAAGTTGATACAAATATTACATACACTAACACCGTGTAACGCCGATGACCTGCTGATGTGCATTTAACCCGCGCTGGACTCGTTCATAATGAATCAGCAGTGACTCTGTGAGTAGAGAATCCAGTCTGCAGTGTAGTTCAGACACTTCACTGATAAACCAGAGATTGGCTTTATGGTCATAGTTTTGTATAATTAACTTCATTCTCTGCTAGAGATGCTTGCTTTTAAAAGTAACGTAAAAGTAATGAGTAAAGTAAAAAGTTACTTTCCATAGTGGGTAACTAAGTAACAGATTACTTTTTTAAGAAGTAACGAGTAACAAGCAAACACTACTTTTTAAAAGTAACTTCCCCAACACTGCTGCCCACACTGCCATGACACAGAGTTGGATTTAAATCAGCAAAAAAGTCTGGTGTACTCACAAGTTATATTATTGGCTGTCAACTGGATCTAAAGTCGCATACATATCTCCCTATGTGCAAGTATGAAATCTGCGTGTTTTATTAGAACGAGCAGAGCTTTTGTTGGATCCATGCCCCCATAGTCGAGTCTCCAGCAGTGTGCAAATGCTTACTGCATGCCTTCCCTACCAAGAACACCACTTCTCCAATGTTGAGCAGAATACAAACCCCTGACGCAGTCAGCATGAACACAGTGAAGACAGTCTTCTCTGTGGGCCTCGACACGAAGCAGTCCACTGTGTTGGGACAGGGGTACGAGTCACACTTCACCAGCCGGATCATCTTGTAACCAGGGTAGATCATATAAAACAAATACATAAAGATTACTTCTAAGACAATACGGAACAACAGGCTAATGACGTACGTCCACCAGAGAGCCCCTGTGATTTTCATCTTTTGAGTCTTTATCTGCTCCAGGTCTTTGGGGTTGGTCCGCCCTGAGAGTTTGTAGAGCCTCTTGTCGACGTGGCGGCGGTGGGCCACGTGCATGGCTACAAGCAGCGCAGGAGTGGAGACCAGGATGAGTTGGAGTGCCCAGAGGCGGATGTGGGAGATGGGGAAGAAGTGGTCGTAGCAGACGCTGTTGCAGCCCGGCTGCTGGGTGTTGCAGGTGAAGCCGGACTTCTCGTCACCCCACACGCTCTCTGCTGCAACCACCAGAACCAGGATTCGGAAAATGAACAGGACAGAGATCCAGATACGACCAATGCCTGTGGAGTGTCTGTTCACACCGCTGATGACTGCATAAAACGATGCCCAGTTCATCTTTAGTTCCGGGTCTGAGGGAAAACACATGAAAAATTCAACAGCTGAGAAAATATTGTGCTAAATATTATTTTCTTTTTCGTAATTTAAGCTTTTACAATACGAAAGGAATATAATGCAACACAAAACGAAACAAACCTACAGTAAATCAGTGAGGAACAGGTAACAGAATAAACAGAACAAATCCATTGAGCACAAAAAGTAGCTAATAGAAAGAAAAAAACACAAACCAAATAAGAAATTCCACAGTAAAAATAGGAGTATTGTCTTCCTATTTGGTCTTTCTTTGTTTAAAAATTACAAAATGAAACCAAACTTTTTGGCCTTGTGATTAGAGATTCAAAAAAGGCAATATCTATTAGCAAAATCAGGCTTTGTCTGACTCGTCCACTGGTGGAGATCAATCCTTGAAGCGGCGGTAAAGCCAGTACAAGTCTAAGAGACTTGTCTCCTAATAAACACAGCTAGGGAGATTCCCCACAACTTTGTAAAAGATTGAGGCTGAGTTTGAACTCCTGGGCAAATTAAGATCAGATTGTAATTTTTTGTAGTTTTTTTTAATACAGTATAACCTTTAAGCAGCTCCTGAATGGTAGATAACTTGAAAAATGTTTTCTCTATACAAATCATTAACAGATATTGTTTTCTTATTAAATTGACACGTGTTGCTCCATGTACCACAGCAGTTACTGTGATGATCTTTAAATGGAGAAAACATTTTCTTTAATATACTGTTAAAAAATGTAGATTTTAATCACTGAAAAAAAAGCTTATGGTCATATCTTTACTTACAGTTTGTTTTCTTCTTTTAGCCTACACACACTAAGTAAATGCTTGGCAACTAATTAATAATTAAAATAGTCATTGCAGCAGACAGTAAAGATGTTGCAGGTTCAATTCCTAACCTTTTGTTGTCTCTCTGTTGTGTCCACTGATGACCAGAGACTCAAGAGATGGCAAGATTATTAAATAAGATATTAAAAAAAATATTAGTATTAGTATTCAGAAACAAACTTACAAACACAACTTCAGTCTAAGGGCAAATGTAGAGCTTACATAACAGTTTACACAATACTGTACCTAGAAATGAGTACACTCAAAAGTGAGGTTAGAGCACTTGATACTTGAATAAAAATTAATCCCACTTCCAGTTTATTTAACTTTTTCCACCAAATTAGTAAATCATGAGATTTTTTCAAGTCTAGAATTAATTTCAAGCCTAAAAAGCATCCAAAATGTTTTATCTCCTTTGTGCTGATCATTATTGGTTGTCCTGAGTCCCCAACAAGCATGACTTTCCAGTCTAGTATTAATGTCAGAGTTGTTACCCGGCTCAGCAGGAGGTGTAAGAGTCATAGGAGGCAGTGTAGAAGACAATGTTGACCCGCTGGTTTGGCATGGATGTGAATCCAGAGAAGAAGGATGCCTCTCTGCCCCCCTCTGCAGTTGGCAGGCCACTTAAGAGTGCAACACTGAAGTCTGGCACCATGCGTCATGTGACGTGCTTTCACCAGTCGCCATGGTGTAGCATGCAAAGTGGGCATCTGCACCCAACACAACGGTGTCTGTACTCTTAATTTTTTGGCAGGAAAATAATGTGTGGTTTTTGATTGTGTGAGTGTTTTGATGTACATTAAAGAAGGGATCATTTGGTTCTAAACGTATGATGATTCAGAGAATCTTCGTGATCAGCTGCATAGCTATACGTAAACATGAATCAGCACTGCAAAATAAATACTGTTTTGTTTGAATATCATCATAATAAAGGCATTTTTTAGGATGAAGTGTGTAGAAAAACATACTTGCTGGAGTGTCACCGTTTTATCTGTAACTCTAACTGTGTATTTAAGATTTTTTTTTTCTTCAGAGTCAAGTTGAAACATAACAGTACAGCATAAACTACCCATGAACACGGATTTAACCATCTGACACACTGAAAACAAACAGTCTAATCTCGTCCTCGGCTACATGACCTGATAACAGAGTTAGAAATTAAGCAGACTCACCTTCAGCTGTAGTTTGGAATAAAGTACATCCAGAAAAATTTACGTTGACATTAGCAGATTTTTTTTTTCAATCTGTGACTGTGAACAAGAGTATCAGAGCACCATGACTTTGCATTGCTAATGATTTCCCTCACACTAGCCACTGCCCTGCACTGGAGCGGTCATATGCTTCTGTGCGCAATATTTGCATACAATAGCCCCATTTACAAACACCAAACAAACGGCTTCAGAATTCAGATCAAACGTTTAAATTTCTGCCCAGCTGAGGAATCTGTGTGGGGACTGCAGTTTGTCCTCTCGTCCTCATTGTGCTGTGTTCTGCAGTGGAAGTGGAGGGTGTTTTTGACGCAATATGGAGTAAAACATAAAGGTCTAAAACAAAGAATGAGCCATAAAATCTTAAGATAAGGAACAAGAGTTTATTATCACAATAATTATCTAGTTTTTTCTGCTCAGCCTTTACATCCACATTGTTGCTGCCCGCCTAATATCTGACCACTGACTCAACCTGCTCCCTGTACTGTACTTGATGAGACCACAGTTTGACGTGTTTCTGTGGGATTAATTGCTTGGTTTTTAGACTGAATAACCTCTTTAGCTCACTGTTTTTAGCAGTGAGGTATTCAAGTACTTCTAAATAATCAAAAAAATCATACGTATTGAAGCATTTCCACAAAGTCCACACAAGCATTGTTTTGTATTACTTTTTATTTTCACCTGTAAAACGTCACAGAGGTATGGAGTTTTAAGTTCCCTTATTAATATTGTATACCTTCCCCCTGATCTATATGAACAGTTAGATGGTCCAGTCCAGTTTAATGCACGGCCAGTTTAGGGAAAACTCTGCAGATACTGCAGAAAGGAGACCTGCTTTGACACTTTTCATTATGCATTTAGTGGTAATGACTCCTTTCTGAGTAGGAATATTAAAGCTCCATGCTGTTTGAAATGCATATGTGTTGTCTTTTTGGAGCCTAGAACAAGCTTCAGAATAATAAAATAGGTCTGGGGGTTGTCAAGAGCAGACTGTAACCTGAAGCATACACAACTTTATCGTCACTCAGCATAAAAATGGGCATTGCAATTTTGATTTTAAAAATAGATATGGTTTATGCACAGCATAAATAGCAGTAGATATCCTCATGGGACACTTTTATCAACCCTGTGCCCTTGATTCAAAGGTATTGGCAACAACAGTATGAACTCTACCAGGAAGATGTGACCAGCAGTAAGCAGAATCATCAAAACCAATTTAAAAAAAACTATTATGTATTATTATTATATATGAACAGTATCAAATCTTATAATTCATAGAGCTCTATTTTGTTACCATGTTTCGTTCAAGCTGTGTTTTTAAAGGAGCCCTGCTCGTAATTTTGTTCATGCTTTACATATTTCTGTGTTTTGCTGAATGACAATAAAAGGAATCTTGAATCTTGAATCTGATTTCAGTCTCTGGGATGTGAACACACACTAGAATCAGTTGCACATATTGTGAAGGTTGTTATGCTGAAAAAGGCAGTGGTGGAATGTAAGTATACATATTCTCAAAGTGCAATGTTAAGGGTACTTTACTTTACTAGAGTATTTCCATTTTATGCTGCTTCATACTCCACTATATTTTGGAGTCAAATATTGTTTACACCACTACATTTATTTGATAACTTTAGTTAGTTACTAGTTACTTTGCAGATTTTAATTATTAATACAAAATACAAATCAAGTAAAAAAATGTTGATATATTATTATATGTGCTATTCTGAAGTCATTCTTCATAGTGAGTACTTTTACTTTTGGTACATAAAATACATTCTGATGTTAATACTATTGTTTTTTAAGGCAGGACTTTTACTTGTAACGGAGTATTTCTACACTGTGGTATTGCTACTTTTACTTGAGTAAATTATCTAAATACTTCTTCCACCACTGTATAAAGGGCTCTATACTATACTACACAACATGACCATATTGTTGACTTTATTAGCTGCTGCTGCTGCTGCCTGTCAGAGAGGTGTTACCAAGATGTGTAATTGTGTGCAAACATTCCTATGGGATCATCATTTATAATCACTTATGTCCTGTTCGGCAACATCTCCATCACTGATGTGGTTTTTGTGTGTGTGTGTGTGTGTGTGTGTGTGTGTGTGTGTGTGTGTGTGTGTGTGTGTGTGTGTGTGTGTGTGTGTGTATGTTTGCAGGATACTGTTGGTTGTCCCCTGCTTCAGTGTACTCTAAATTATGACATCTGGAGGTCATTAAGAGTTATTGCAACATGTTTTAATATGTTGCATTTGCAATTGATTCTCTTACTCTGCAGAAGTGAGTTCAGTCTTGGGGAAGTGGCAGTGCACCAACAGGATTTTGCTACATTCCTCAAGTGCAACACCTCAACACAGGCCTCTCAAGAGAGTAACATGTCTGCAGATCTGTCAGGTGATTTAAAACATTTGTCATCAGGGAGTGACCAATATGTAATCCAGTCCATTTTTAGACATATCTTGATATTTCTATGATATTTCTAAAGTGGTAATCAATTCAAGTGACCTTATTGATTGTAATACTATTGTTTTTGTGTGATATACATAGTTTTACATTGATGTTTCCATGGTATAAGTCTAAAGATATCGCAGGATTACTGTAATTACATGCTGTGCCAACACAGTCTCACTCCCTACTCGTCAAATGTATGACGCATGGTCAAGAACCCTGGCGTCAAGTTTCAACGAAAGAGGTGTACCCTTGACGTTATTTTTCGACGAGGGGGTCCGTCAGATAGACATTCATGTTATTCCCTCACCGTCAAATACCGACGAAAGAAAAAACGAAATCTGTGACAGTTATTATTGGTATTTTTAGCCCAATAACCGCTGTTTTAATCAACATTATTCACGAGATATTATCATGGTTTATATGTATTTCTTTTAATGTTATTTTTTCGGTCTATTTTGCCCAGGGAAGCTGGGTTGCTTTTTTGTTTATTTATATTTTTTAAACTATAACGCTACATCTATCAACATTTATTTAGATGTTATCATGGTATGCATTTCTTTATTTTAATAATATTACTTTGGTCGTATTACCGGTGAAATATTACAGTATATGATGTAATACAGAACATTACGATATGACCCGAGTTGGACGCATTCAAAGCCGATGTCCCCCAATGCAATGCGGCAGTTCATTTCAAAGAATCGGGCAGCGATCAGCGGGTCTTTAACGCCAGGATCGCTTCAATATACATATATACAGTCAGTGAATGTGTCACCAGCAACAACACGTTGCTCAGTTTTGTTCCAGTAAGTTATGAACCATAATAACGTTTAAACGAATCCGCGGAAAACTCCGGAAGTGACGTTGTACGTCCCGCTCAGCAGATATGAAGATAAAAATATATAATATTCGTAATATTGATGTTTTTTTCTAACGTTGCATTTGAGGAGTTACACAATAAAGTAAGCAAAAATAATAAAATACAGTTTCATGTATTTGTCTCATGTACTGTGTGTTCGGCCGGCCGGCGGGCGGCCTCAATCTGAAATGGAATCAAGCCATCTTACGGCAGACAGACAGAAACACAGGAGCCGAACGAGTCCCCCCACCCACCCCGGAAGAACTACAAGTGCTCAAGCTTTGTAACAGCTTCTGTGGCGTTTCTTATGGGAGTTGTAGTTTTAAAGTATATTGTTATATTTCTCATAATTACCACCAGTGGGATGGAGAACACACTGGTGTCATCAGATTTTAAAAATTGAATCGTTAAATAGGTGAAACTAGCATATTACCATATTTGATAGTGCTCACAGTGGGTAAACTTTGGTGACCATATCTACATGATAGCTGAGGTCCAGAACTTTTAGAACAGCTGGTCTTATGTGTGTAGAACCTTCTGTTGCTAAATGACAATCCTTCAAACATGTGCTGGGTTCAAGGTTCAGAGGTCAATATTTCAAAGCAGGAGTAATGTATCCTCTTCAGACTGACATATGTTCCTCTCCAGGTTGAGACCTTTCCAACGATGTGTTTGCTATAGTCCTACAATTTTTACACATCATGGAGACCACTTTGCAGGCGATACTAAATTGTTCAGAGGGATATTTGCCTTGAGTTCAAATGCTTCACAAATAACACTTGAAATATTGTTTTATCATACAGCTGACAAATTACAATAAAAAACAACATGAACAAAGTGATATGTAGTCAGACTGAAGCACATCACACAGCCAATCTTGCTCATCTTTCACAAACCGTGACAAGAGCAACACACAACCCTATATGCATCATATTATGAAGCTATTGCACAACACCTGCAGCCTCAAGCAACATTATTTAAAGTTGTAATTGAGGTAGGTCCACATTAGGCCTATAGTTTAGAAATGTTAAGTTTACCCATATCTTCTGCCAAAGGATAAGAGCTCATGGAGAATAAAGATAGAGCAGACCATATGTGCTTGCCTGGAGGGACGGGTTTTTATTCCTCTCCACAACCTTCATGAGAGTCATAATAAAATGCTCTGTGCAGCCTTGTATTACATAAACCATCTGATTCACCGTAGGTGTCTGCTCTAAATGATAACACACAGTTTCAAGACGGGCCTTCCAGCCAAAGGTGTTGTCCACATGAACACCAAGGTGCCTGGAGCAGAGCCAATGGATTGGTTCATAATTTCTGACCTCTGATATCCTCTGACCCAGTGGTTCCCAACCTTATATAAAATATTTGCACATATTAAACAAATTATGATAATACACTAGAATATATAATGTATACAAAAGTCTGTATGAAATATATTTTGTTGTATGGTCGTTTTTCCTGGCCATTACGGCATTATGAATGAAACATGGCGGAGAAATGTAATAGTGCTAATAACTCCTCTGTATCAAAAAAGAAAGTAAGGCTTTATGTCGAGAGTTACCTCAACTTTGTTTTCTGGTGGCTCAGCTTCTTTTCTTAGACATGAGTAGGGGGGGCGCCAAGGAAAAAAGGTTGAGAACACTGCTCTGACCCATGTCATGACCCTTTTCTCAGCTAAGGTAGAAGTGTGCCAAAAATGCCAAAACACATGTTGTACATCTTACTCTGTGAATAAAAACCTCGGCAACAATCTGCTTATCCTTTTAATTTCCTGAAAATGCTTCCTAAAACTAGTCCCTTCTTAATTTTGAAAAGGTAGTCTCAGTAAAGGATATGGCTACAAGCTGTAGCCACGGTGATTGATATGAGGATCATCTTCTGAATATAATAATTATGTTAGGCCTACCATAAATTGATAATTCAAAAAAGTCATTTATTTAAAACAACTAATAATGCAGTGTGATTTTAAATCAAACTAAGTTCCACACATAAATATACTCATGTCTTTCCTCTTTAGTCTTTGCTATTAATATTCATCAACTGCCAAATTTGAAAATTGTGTTTTTAAATAACTATGAAAATAAAATAAGAAATGCTTCTCTTTGTACATAGTTTATTGTTTTTCACAACAGTACAAGTCAAAACAAATGCAAATTAGTCAAACAAGCCATTAGGCTGTATTTCTAAACATTCAACTGTTTTTTATACAGTATATATAAGGCAAATCAAAGTGCTAAACATCAAACACCATTTTTTCATTATTAGTATTTTATTGTGTAAATTCTCACGTACAACGTGAAACATTCTTTCACAGATGAGGTGTGGAATTACTATGTCACTTCTGCGGATTTGTTTAAACTTTATTGGGGACAATAAAGTATCTTCATATCTGCTGAGCGGGACGTACAACGTCACTTCCGCGGATTCGTTTAAACGTGGCCGGCCGGCCGAGCACACATTACATGAGACAAATTCATGAAACTGTATTTTATTATTATTGCTTACTTTATTGTGTAACTCCTCAAATGCAACGTTAGAAAAAAACATCAATATTACGAATATTATATATTTTTATCTTCATATCTGCTGAGCGGGACGTACTACGTCACTTCCGGAGTTTCCCTCGGATTCGTTTAAACGTTATTATGGTTCATAATTTACTGGAACAAAACTGAGCAACGTGTTGTTGCTGGTGACACAATCAGCGATCCTGGCGTTAAAGACCCGCTGATCGCTGCCCGATTCTTTGAAATGAATGGCCGCATTGCATTGGGGGACATCGGCTTTGAATGCGTCCAGCTCGGGTCATATCGTAATGTTCTGTATTACAGCATATACTGTAATTTTTCACCGGTAATACGAGCAAAGTAATATTATTAAAATAAAGAAATGCATACCATGATAACACCTAAATAAATGTTGACAGATGTAGCGTTATAGTTTAAAAAATATAAATGAACAAAAAAGCAACCCAGCTTCCCTGGGCGAAATAGACCGAAATAATAACATTAAAATAAATACATATAAACCATGATAATATCTCGTGAATAATGTTGATTAAAACAGCGGTTATTGGGCTAAAAATACCAATAATAACTGTCACAGATTTCGTTTTTTCTTTCGTCGGTATTTGACGGTGAGGGAATAACATGAATGTCTATCTGACGGACCCCCTCGTCGAAAAATAACGTCAAGGGTACACCTCTTTCGTTGAAACTTGACGCCAGGGTTCTTGACCATGCGTCATACATTTAACGAGTAGGGAGTGAGACTGTGTTGGCTGTGACGGAGTCTAGGTGAAGCTGCCTGTGACCAGACCAGTTATAAAATGCAGGAAAACGCCCAGTCACATGCAGGCGTGACCTACAGTATCACTGTGAAATAATCATATTCTGATGACATGTTCAGGGCCCCACCCGTTAATGTGTCGGTGCAGGTGTGTCTAGATCATGAGCGGCTTTGGAATTAAAATTGCTTTCCACACAGAGCTACAGTAGCTTTAAATGAAAGAGCTATAAAGACATGAGCAAGCTAAACCTTTATTTCATTTATTAAGGGAAGTCCACATTCACACTAAAGCTTACAACCAGAGCCTGATCTGCTCAAGAGCACCTTGTTGCCGGTCCTGTGGTGTTAATATCCCACATAAATGTACCCTGTTTCAGGTCATAAACCCACTCTAACCTTGTTGATCCAATGTCTATTTGCAACTGGTTGTGACCAATCCAAAAAGATTTTTCCATCTTTGTTTTATTTCATTACTTCCCAAGGTTAAATTTATATTTATATTAGGCCTACTAGAATCACTGGGCTAAACATTTTTCTTAATTTTCACTTGTCCAGTTATTGTTGTATCAGTTGCTCAGTTCCCCCTCAAGATCTGTCCCCCCTCCCCCTACCTAATATACCTGAACCAAACCTGAATCCTAACCCTAACAACCGAGGGGGGCACTACCAGCTGCATTATAACAGAAGGGAAACAGATCCAATTAGCTTATTGGCCCATTCATTCAGAAGTTCAGAATCCTAACTCAGCACTTCCAACAGCATTTGAAAGCAGCATCGTCAACACAATTACAGCAACTGTGCTGCAGCCCCTTTAAGAACCTCCTGGGTGTGGAAAAGGGGAAGTTTTTAGAGAGTCCAGCGCCAGTTGGTTACGTCCTATTCAGCTTTGTGTTAGGCTTTTTGTCAAGCTGTGGGATTTTAGAACGTGTGTGATATATCTGTTTAAAAATATATATATTTACTGACACGTATTAAGTGGTTGAATAGCGTACTGCTACCTTAAAAAAAGTTTTAAAAAAAGATTCCAAACCAAGGTAAAGGATGGAAGGAGGTTTGATGGAAGGGTAAAACATTTCGGAATGGGATGCGTCCAAATGGATTCTAGCCGCTCTTCTAATCACGACACCGCAACAAGGAAAAAGTGGCAAAGAGGACCAGGATACAACCAAATTACAGCTTAAACAGCGCGTCAGACGAGGAAAAGAGGGAAGTGAACCAACACTGTGCCTCATCGCTGTTTAGAGCACTTCATACTTGACCAGCGGCTGCCGCAGGCTCCCACGGACACCATGGTTTCTGCTCCTATAGGCAGATGTGCGTGCAGTCGCTTCAACGAAGGAGCAATGACTAGTGTGCGGTAGACGAGCGTAGGCTGCGTGGCTCACGAGGATAAATTCAGTGTTTCTATTGTCTAAAACCCAGTTGTCCAGAAGATGGGGCACCCTCCTCTGGAGTTTAGTGATTGCTATCTGGACAGTCCGGACTTCAGAGAGACTCTCAAATGTTATGAATTGGAGCTGGAGAGGACAAGCAAATTTCTTAAAGAGTTGATAAAAGATGGCAACAGTGTAATAACTGCAATCAAAGGTAAGTGTGCTTAAATATGAACTCTTGTTTTTAAATCGACAACAGTTTATTTGCACATTGCATGTGACTATAGTGGTGTGATGACGCTTGACAGAGGATCAGCAGCAGCATCAGTGGGGCCTTTTTAAGGGCCTACAGGATCAATGTGGGTGTGAGAGGCTTATTCAGGGAGGTGCTATAGTGCTCCCATGGGAGAGGACCAAACAGCCCGCCTTGAAAGGCAAATATCTGGTGCAGATGTGCAGGATGTCTGGCTCTGTTTATTTCAAAACAACAGCTGTCTTTCTGCGTTGCTTTTGCACCTCTCCTCTCTGTGTCATGTTGTCTGCCATATCTACTGTAGACTGGGACCACTGGTACAGTAGTATGGACCACAGCCAGTGACAGCAGTAGATTTGTATATTTGGGTCATTGTGGCACCCATGAGGGCGAACACTGTTTTTTTTATTTTTATTTTCTTTTACTTGCCAATTTACCACTCCGCTGTCCAAATCACCAGTGACCAGCTTTTCACCTCGAAAACAAAAAACGTCAATGTAGGTTCTTTAGCAGTGCTGCAGAGTGGTGAGGATCCTGCTGTATATTCAGTCCACAGAATAGCCAGAGTCATGAGTGCTCGTTGTTGGGATAAACTGCACCCAGAGAAAAAAAAAAAAAAAAAAAAAAACATCTCAAGACCTAATGATCACTACTCACTGATACTGTAGAACTTTTTCCACTTTAAACGCTGAACTCCAGCTTTAAGTGTTGTAAAATATGCGCGTTCTCCCCTGCAATTTGTTTACAATAAAAGTCTTATAAAAAAGGCCCTATTAAAGCAAGAATGCTAAGATAAACAAATTAAACAGAGCACACAATTTGTTGATGGAAAAAACATGTGAAATGATGGAAAGTTGAAAACGGTTCCAATACAAAAAGAAGGATTTAAGGAGGGATTTAGAATATGATTCTAGGCATGTTAGCCAAGTTCCTCAAGCAAACAGCCCTACAGTATTGATCCGGCAGACTGTTTTGTTTTGATAATAAAAACCAGACAAAGCAGGGATAATCTATTGCATAGACCGCATACTTGCTGCTGTTGTGCTGATGGACCCTGCCGAGGATGTCTCCCATACTTTAAGCTTTCCCACCAGAGAAAAAAGAAAAACGCAGTTTCAATAATCCTGGACTGCACTTAAGTTTGACGAGAGTTAGTTTGAATTTAAAGGATAAATAATGGTATATCGTAGTTGTGAACGAGGCATTTGGAACTCCTTTGAGATGTTTCAGAAGGACTAAATGTTGTTTTTATAGGCTATTCTGTGGCAGTACAGAAGCTTTCCCAGACTCTCAGCGTGTTCCAGTTCGACTTCATCGGTGACTCCCTGACAGATGACGAGATTAACATTGGTAAGATATGCGGACACGCTCCTTTACCCAGTTTATGTGTACTGACTATTAAAGTTATGATGAGGAACTGACTTTCTAACTTGAGAGAACCTTTTTGGCAGCCACTTGGCAATTCTTCACAATTTGAATGTGAGGAATCAGGAAACAAATTGGCTTGGAAAAACTTCTGCCTCATAGCCTAATGACAAAAGTGTATAAAAAAATAGCTGGAAATATTATCATCATAAAGCCCATTCTAATGCACTTTGGTAAGCACTGTGTGTTTCTTTTATTATCTTTTCAATTGTGTTTCCTGCGTCAGACACTTAAGATAAGAATGTGCAAAGTCTTCATTCCAGTCATCATCTTTGTGTTTTCACCCCCAGCTCAGTCATTCCAGGAGTTTGCCGGACTCCTGCAGGAAGCAGAGCATGACAGGATGATGCTGGTGGGTTATCAACTTCCTCCAAGCTGACTCTGTATCCTCAACCCTCATTAGATATTATAAACCACATTAACATATCCTGCACTAAAGATTAGACCACTTGGAAGGAAACCTTTGGCACATGCTGTTACGAATGGCTAACTTCCTGTTTGTTATGATGCAAAATCGACACCTTTTTTTTTGTGTAGTCGATGTTCCGTCTGCCTCTGTTAATTGAAAGTTGCTGTCACAAGTAGGGCTGCGCGATATGGAGAAAATCAAATATCACGATATTTTTGACCAAATACCTCGATATCGATACCGCAACAATATTGTAGTGTTGACTATTGGTGCTTTCACAAAATATTTACATAATGAGATTTTTGATAAATAATCATCAGTAATGTGGATATAATGACTAAGTGGGTAAAGGCAAATAATAGAACAGTTACAACAGTCTGGTAAGTTCAGAAAATGACATCACTTCACTGCCATGTAGCCTTTAAAACCAGGAAAAGACACCACTTCTGCCATATTACGATATCAATATAATATTGATATATTGCCCAGCTCTAATCACAAGAAACATCCACACACCTAGGTGCTGTGTGTGTGCAAATGTGCTGCTTTGCTTGATGAGAGGAATGTTGTCAGTTTCCCTTTCGGTTTTTAGTTTTAATATTTCCTGCATGTTGGTACACTTTCATGCTGTTTTTGTCACGTCTGATGCTGTTATTTCACACACTTTTTATTATACTGTAAATACTGAATATTTTATTCTCTGGTGTTCTGGGGTAGTATTTTAACCAGTTTGCTTTTTTTTTCACAATTTATATTGTTATTACGCACATGTTTTTGCACATCTTTCCTTACTCAGGCACAAACTAATCTTATTTGTTTAATCCACGTACACTTCTGCAATCCTGTCATGCCAGTAGGAGCAGCAGTTCCTGTTAGACTGGGTTTTCTGGATACAGATCTCATTTTAAAATTGCAGGTCATCCGGTAAATTTTGCTTAAAAATACATTTCAACGCTCCTTTCAACAGTTTTGTGTCCCACAGACCCGATTTATAGAGTGTAGAGTACATTTAAGAGTGTGTCCTACCTGTGGCAAATACAGTGTGTGTGTGTGTGTGTGTGTGTGTGTGTGTGTGTGTGTGTGTGTGTGTGTGTGTGTGTGTGTGTGTGTGTGTGTGTGTGTGTGTGTGTGTGTGTGTGTGTGTGTGTGTGTGTGTGTGTGTGTGTGTGTGTGTGTGTGTGTGTGTGTGTGTGTGTGTGTGTGTGTGTGTGTGTGTGTGTGTGTGTGTGTGTGTGTGTGCATGTAGAATTGCACTGCAGTAACGCCTGCTCCATGTTTGCCTGTCCAGGTTCAGAACGCCTCTGATCTGCTCATCAAGCCGTTGGAGAAGTTCAGAAAGGAGCAAATAGGAGTTACAAAAGTGAGTGTTCTTACTGATTCCTCTGCTCTGTGAGTGAATTGTAGTAAAAGCAGTCCGTCCTGGAGGCTGGAACCAGTGCTATTGTTATGCATTGAGAGTCAAATCATTATACAATATATAACTTTCTGAGGTACTTACACAGACCAAACCAGTTGTTATGAGCTACTTCCCCAAATCTATTTATGAATGTATGTAAAATGCACCCATTTCAGAACAATAATTCTCTTCTTCCTCTTTGACTGAGTCTTCAATGTGTGAAGACATTTTATTGAAAGCAGTTTTGTAGTTGAGAACACCTCATGTGTTTCTAAGGAGACTCCTTGTGTGCTCCTTCACCAATGTTTTATTTAGCTTTTAAAGTTATTAGGAAACTCTATGAGATATTACCTTGGTTATTCAGAAGGACATTTTCTTTCTGTTTGTGCTCTGGTGATCAAAAGAGTGTTTTCCCCCTAATAACCAGACGCTTTTGGTAAATATGCAGGTCCTACATGACTTGGAAAATGAATGCTAACAATGCACAGAACACTGCCAATTATACAGAAGTATGTGTATTTTGGCCCCTTTTTTAAAAACAATAATTTTTCATTTCAACAAAATAATGTACTGGTTAAGAAAATCAGGCGTTTCTCTATAAGAGAAAAAGGTATCCTGTCCTTTTACAATGAGAAAGTACACGTGAGTGAACAATGTTCTAAGAAGAAGAAAACAACTGTGAAATTTACTAGAAGAAGTCCCCGACCTTTTTTTTAAAATCTGAAACCACAGCCCTATCGGATGATCTCAAGTACCTCTTTCAGATATGATCATTTGAATTGATTTTAAACTGGACGTTAATGAACTATCTTTAGGTTGGTTTGGTCAACTTTGCATTCATAATACTACCACTTGGAGGGCAGAAGCTGATGTTTCACCATTTCTTAATTACTTTCAGCTATTTGTTTTTTAACCATTTGTCAATTTCTTTTAGTTAACTATTTCAACCATTTATCAATATTATAGGTATCTAGTTCAACTGTTTATCTTTAGCTAGTCTATGTCCATGACTTCCCACTTCCGGGAATGCTCCGTTGCCGCCGGAAAATCCACCAGATTTCACTCATTTCGGCCGGATAGCCATTGCCTTGGGCTTCCTTTGTGTTGGCATTTTAAACTCCAGGAAATTTATGAGGACTATGATTAACCTTTTCATAGATCTCTGCAGGGTAAATCCAGACCACTCGCTAGACTATCTGTCAAATCTGAGTTTTCTGTTGCACGACTAAAACAACTTTTAAACGTAGACATGTTCCACCAAAACAAGTTCCTTCTGAACCTAATTTGCAGCGTCACCGCGGCTTTTCTCCGGAGCTTAGCACAGTATAAAGTACAGTATATATCATCTTCACAATTATAAAATTAAGGGATCTTTAACCAAAGGTGGGTTTTAATGTAAAAGAAAACGTAATATTGGCCAACATGTTAAATGTATTAAGCTCTCAAAAAATTGGTATTAGCCTGAAAAATCCACTATTGGCCGTTCAAAATCTACAAAAAAAAAAATCTTGCTAGTATTAGTTTCTGAGAACAGCTCATTTTTGAATGAATTTGAATGAGAGATGAAATTGTCTAATGACCATTTGTCTTTCAAGACAGGCAAGTTGTGCCAGATAAAACAATGACCCAAACAATTCATTTAATCTTTCATTTTCACAATGACCACATCTGTCCTGCAGGAAAAGAAGAAGAAGTTTGAGAAGGAAAGTGAAAAATACCACTCCCAGGTAGACAAACACCTGAACCTTTCTGCCAAGAAGAAAGAGAGCCAACTTCAAGAGGTGAAGTACAACAAGTACAACGAGTTCATCAGCTGTGTTGTGAAATGTTGAACTAAGCGACAAAGAGGTCACTGTTTGTTTTTGTTTTTTTACTACAGGCCGATGAACTCCTTGACAGAGAGCGTGTGAACTTCTATGAATCATCAGTGGAGTATGTGTACCAGATCCATCAGGTGCAGGACCGGAAGAAGTTTGATGTGGTTGAGCCGGTGAGTGCTGCCTGTGGTCTCCCACTCTTCCTCTTTGCTGCTACACACACAAGCACAACAAGAGATCTAGGAAGTATAAGGTACAGTTAGAAGGAGAACTTGATGATAGATGATGTAAAAAAAAAAAAAAATCCCAGTGGTCACACATTTATTTTTAATGCCAGTGGTTTCTTTGTTTTAACTCTTCTTGACAGCAATCTTAGGCCTCTTTCCATTCATTTTGAATGCGTGTAGTGCGTTTAGGCTGCGGCAAGGTTTTCCGCAGGAGGGGCACTCGAAGAAACGCAACTCCACGTCAAACTGCGGTAGCCAATCATGTAACCGGCGATCAGACTTGTCCGTGTGTTTTGAGGCGGTGTGATAATCCCGTACAGTAAACGGGATCACTGCCTTTATCGCTGCCACAAGAAACTTTTAAAACACTATGAGGGTAAAACACGATGTACACAAGCACTGAACTGCCCGGGAGTTTGTGTAATAGCAGAATTTTCCCTGCAACAACAAAGCGTCTCGCTATGTCTCCCTCTTCTCTTTTCTCTCTCTCTCTCTCTCTCTCTCTCTCTCTCTCTCTCTCTCTCTCTCTCTCTCTCTCTCTCTCTCTCTCTCTCTCTCTCTCTCTCTCTCTCTCTCTGTCTCCTGTGAAATAAAGCTGCCTTCAAGTGCAGTCGGAAACGTCGAGATCTGTAAACGATCGGGCGGAAAACAGTAATTGTGAAGTATAAAGTTTGCTTGCGCTACATTGGAGGGTTAAATAACCGAACAAGACGTCGCACAAATGGGCCGTTTTGTTAAGTGACTCCCTGCAGCAAATCGCCGGATTGTTTTTTTTTTTTGTTTTTGTTTTTGGTCTGAAAGTAGTATGTCATTCGTGCTTTGGTTGGACAGGTGCTGGCGTTTCTTCACAGCATTCTAACACTCAACAACCTGACAGTGGAGATGACTCAGGACTTCATGCCTTATAAGCAAGAACTGCAGCTCAGCTTGCAGAATGTAAGTTGTGTTACTTGCAACAAATGATGCCATGAGTGAGATTTAACATCCTTTTAATGTGAATGCCCGTAAGACTCTAAAGTGCGGTCTGGTTTTGCCTGCAGACCAGGAACCACTACGAAAGCACTCGCGAGGAGATGGAGGAGCTGATGAAAAGAATGAAACACCCATCCCAGATCTGTAAAATGCACAGTTTTCTGCCCATGGAAGGTTATCTGTACTGTCAGGAGAAGTGTACGTGTACTAGATGTTTATACAGAAGATTAAGACGTGTACATGCTCTTGCTGGAATTCCCTCTGACGAGGCCTGTCCTCTTCTTTATTTTTTTGTCCCAACAGGGGCTTTGGGCGTGTCATGGGTCAAATATTATTGCAAGTATCACAAGGAGGGGAGACAGCTGGTCATGGTGCCTTGTGAACAGAAGCCTACAACTAAACAGGTGCTTCACTGATAAGAAATATGTAATTATTACTACAGACGTTAACAATATCTGTAGCCAGATTATACCCTCAGACTGCTTGCTCTACTGTCATTGTCTCCATGACACATACTGACTTTCTCTCTTTCTCTCTCTCTCTCTCTCTCTCTCTCTCTCTCTCTCTCTCTCTCTCTCTCTCTCTCTCTCTCTCTCTCTGCAGGGCACTACGCAACTGACACTGAAATCCTGCATCCGCCGGAAGACAGAGTCCATAGACAAGCGCTTTTGCTTTGATGTGGAAACTAGCGAGAGGTTAGCGCAAACAAATCTGTACTCTACTGTGAGACGAGGAAACACAAAAGCCTTGTGGGATAAATAGGTTCAGGCAGCGAGGTGAACAGGTGGCTCACGAGGACAGAGTGTGAGGGCTAAATGGACTGTAGCCCAAATAATCCCTAAGCAACGGGCACGGGCTGGAAACAGATGGCAAACTCTGGGATGTCAGGGGGAGGAACACAACAAGCTCATGTTTATATAAGCAGGCCATTCAGTACAAAATGCATAATAGACACTTGAGCCACAGGCTGCCCTGTCATATTGAGCTTTTTTTAAATGTATGAAAATACTTGCAAAGGTGTTTTTAAAGGGTTCAGGAGCTGCTGGAAGGATTCATTAAGTGCTTGAAAGTGTCTTTGAATGTTGAGCAACTCATTTGTGCCAGTGTGTGAACTGAACAACACGATGAGGAGGTGGCTGTTTGATAAACTGAAGGTGGCATTGCTGTCTAGTGTAGAAGGTAATGTTGTTGACTCAAGATGCTTGAATGCCCCAGAAATGCTCGTACCTCACCCTGACCTTTGACCACCCGAGAAGGAGTTAACACCGGGCCTGTATATTCCTATGCTCTTTATATCCCAGATAATTTGTTTGCTGGAATTGTCTTCCTCCCAGCATACATAAGTGTTTGATTGGCTGTTTCAGGTGTCCCATTCAGGCGTACTGACATGCAAGAGCTTTGAAACAAACAAGGAAAAGCATGAATATCACTAACGTCAGAGCCAATGTACTGTAGCTCCTACAGATACCAGGGTTATCTATTTAACTGTCAATTTAAAAGTTGTGTTATAAGAGTTTTTAATGTTTTTGTAGTCAGTTAATTAGTGTAGTTGGCAGCCCGTAAAACAGTTGTCTTCGTTAACAATTGATTCAGTAGCCTACAAGCTGTAAAAATTGGCACCAGGTTTTGTTGCTTCTGCAGAAGACAGATTGCAACAATGGATTTTCATCATCTCTTCACACTTGTCTTATTCATCTTCATTTGCTTCCTCCATCAGTAACACATGGGATTTAATCAGTTTCTCCAAAGACACTTGTCTTCTTGTGGCATTCTTGTCATTTTGTTCACCCTGTTTTTCTTGAAAAATGTGTAAGATCTGTATAGAGTTAGAAAAAAAGACGTTAAACTGGTTGGATACTGTAGCAGTATACATGTGACGGAAAATTTGCCTCTTTTAATGTCCTTTTTATTTTTACTGTTTCCATAGAAACACACCCGTCACTTTCCAAGCTCTTTCGGAGGGAGACAGGAAGTTGTGGATGGAGGCCATGGATGGAAAAGAGCCTGTGAGTTAATTCCTCATATCATCTCTGTGTGGGTTATTCTTCTCTGAGATATCATTTTTGTGCAAACTGCTTTACTGCCAAAATATCTACAATGCAACATGGACTCTGCTACTAAGGGGAGACATGGCTCCTGGATATTGTGCTGACATATAAAACTCCCAAAGCGAGTTTCCATTTCCAATCTGTAGAGTCAATCCAAGCCTGTTTAAAATCAAATCTACTGAAATGTTTGCTTGTAGTTAAATTTGTAATCACAACCTTGTTTTTTTGCAGAAGTTAAAATGATCAAGATTATTGTCATGGAGAGAGAAACTGGAACAAATGAGCGAGAAAACTACATTGATGTTTAAGTAGTTTAAAATAATGTGTATTTGTTTTAAGGAAAAAATATCATGTTTTGTTATTAAATCCATCATGTAAGAAACATGACCGCTCACATGTGACGTTTGTTAAGCAGCGCAGTAGTAGGCATGGGTCATCTCATTATGGCTCCTCTATTAAAAATTTGTGAGATGCACTGAAGCTTGTTAGGCACACAATGCCATCATTGTGTAGCTAAATGATGGCACCTGGGTAGTCTTACTAGCCCCGTACAGCAGGGCTGAATTCACACCGTTTTCATTTTTTCATTTTTAGGTGTTAATGGAAACCTCCTGTAAAAGAAAATGTTAATTCCTCTTTTGGGTGTAGCTTTTCATTTTGTTATTTTTTTTGTTGATGCTCTCTGCGGTTCTTGTCAGACCGGTTTCATAATGGTTATGGTTTAGACTGGATATGCTGGATGTCATGTGAGATGTGGACAAAACCAATAGAGGTCAGAGGATGTGAAAATAACAGAAAACACACTTTTCAGCGCCCTCTTCCTGTGGAACTTCCCCAATGACTTCTGTAGATTATGCACATTTCTGAAGAGCGTTCCCACCCACTCTGCCCAAATATTGTCAAGCAAAGACCCGCCGCATCGCACTGCTGCCAGGTCTGCAGAGTCTCGGACAAGGATCAACTTTGTGGTGTTCTGTTCTGAATAATTTCTTCTGCCACACCGAATACTGTCGACTTCATTACACTCTGAATGCACTTTAGCCTTTTTGAATAGCTGAAATATAAGGTGCGGTCATATGGACACTTTGTTTTAGCCTCATAGTGCAGCATGTCGATGCATAAGGTTATGTGTTTTAACAGGTTTCTGCACATCTTTTGAGAAGTTCTCATTCTCTGCTGTCTTATTGTAAGTCTCTTGAGCCTGGAACTTTTCTCAAACATGCTGATTTTGTTGCTGAAAAGTGTTAATCATTTTTGCTCTAGAAAGTAGCATTTCCCACTTATTGACATACAGTAGACACTAGAGCTGAAAAAATTTTCCTTGTTCTATATGATAATTAACTGAATATATTTTGGCTTTTAGACTATTGGTCAGAGAAAGAAGTAATTTGATGATGTCACTGACGTTGACAAAACTATTCTCCATTTTATCTGCAGATTTAAGTGATAATAAAACGAATGGTTAGTTGCAGCCCTAGTGGAAAGACATTGGCCGTCATTTTAGAGGTTTTGTGCCCATAATAAATATCCCCAGGAGCTCTGGAAGCAAAAGCAGGCTGACGCCGGTCTCTACAGGCAGCCGGCTGGTCCATCAGTCCATAAGGCTCTCTTTTGGAAAATGTATCATATTTCCAAACCATGCAGTCGATGACACGCATTAACCTGTGTGCCAATATGACAAATGGAATACTTAACTTACAAATCACTCTAAGGCCCCCTTTTGTGCACTTTCTACTGGAACTTCTAATAGGTTCAAAGCATTTGGCATTAAAGTTTTGGGACAAGGAGAAAAATGCTTGAATGTTCCTCTCCAAACTCGCCTAAGCGAGAGGACATTTTGGTAATTTTCTTTTTAGCCACTGAAATTTAATCAATCATTCAAATATTGGGAACAGCAGTACAGTACAATATTGGGAAGCTGAGTTTTTACTGTCAGTAGTTAATTTCTCTGATGGTAACTACACTATCTTTTCATCTATAAATCAGATTTGTCAGTTTTTAAGCATAGCTACCATGTGATCTTATATTTTTATTAAAGTAACTCATTGTCAAAACAGAACATCGATTTGAGAGATTTGGATTCTTCCAAAACAAAGCAGAGAATGAAGTAGCAGCTGTTTTATTCTCAGGAATTAATCAATGTCATGGCCTGATAGTGATATTGAACACGTAAACCGCCAGTGACAACAAGCACTGCTGAAGAATCCTTGAACACGACTCTGCTGTGCTGTCTCCAGCTGATCTGTAGCTGGCCCTTACCTCTGACATAAATTAATGAGGAGGGCCACAGAGTGAACAAAGTGAAAACAGAATCAGCTATTTTGGGGGAGTAAAAAGACAATGCTTTGATATAAGAACTACTTTGAGTTGGATGTGCTGGCTGTGAGTTGACTATGCCTGTAGTCACGTACTGGTTTTAATAAGAATTCTTTTAATTTCTTTGGTTGTTTTTGATTCACGAATCATTCCTTTTTTCCACCAGTTAACAAGACACACATTCTGTCCCCTCATCCTTTTTTCTCCGTTTTCTCCGTTTCCATTATTATTATTATTTTCATGCAATTTGAATCCGCTTATAAAGTAAACTTAACTGGAAAAGTGTGTCCCATAAACTATGCGGGAAGCTATCAAAGTATCCAGGAAGTTGGTTTCAGTGGAGCAGCTTTGTGTCCTTCTGCCATCATCAAGTTTCTCTCATTTTCAGTTTTCAGAAAGACCCGTTCATTAATCATGCTGTAGCCCATTCCTAGGTTTTTCCTTATGTTTCACAGTCCTCAATTTCCTTTTTTTACATTTTTTTTTCCTTCATTTCAGATCTATCATTCCCCAATTCACAAGCAAGCTGAAAGTAAGTCAGTCATCATTACCCTCAAAGTCTTACGTTGTGATGTTGATGTTATGCGATTGAGTGCATCTGTATTCATGTTTTAACAGTTAGAAGATTTGTCTTAAAATCATTGTTTGATCTTGAGTCTGCTCATTTTTCATCTTTTTTACGTCCACAGTGGAACTGAATGAGATTGGATTCAAGTTTGTGCGAAAGTGCATCAACTACATTGAAACAAAAGGTAAAGGGTCCTATAAGAGGTTTATCCCAGCTGTCTTTAGTTCTGTTAGTTTGCTTACTTGCCCTGAAGGAGGCGTAGTTGAGTCATAGGTTACATGTTCCATGCCTGCAGGCTGCTCTCAGGGAATAAATGTCTTTGATTACAATACTAGTAATCTGAAATAACAGTCTATTTCAAATTGTACAGAATTTTAATCATCACATCTCTTTTTTTCTTTTTTTTTTTTTAACCATTATTTCTTTAACAAAACCCCTTCTCTACATGCATGCTAAAACTTAAAAGCCCAATAACTCAACTCTATCCTAAAGGAAGAGGTTAATCTCATAATTCTACAGTCACTATATTTTTCTCCATTAGGGTGATTCAGCATGTCATTTGACTCATGATCCATGTTGTTCAGTATTAAATTGTTAAATAAAGCATTCACAATCAGGAAAGAACATCTGTATCTTAATTCTGGTTCCTGCAGGCTCTGAAGACAAGCATGTGGGATATTTTAACCACTCTGTATTTCTCATCTCCTCATTCCAGGAGTAACACAAGAAGGAGTGTACCGAACAGTTGGCAGCAACATCCAAGTGCAGAAGCTTTTAAATGCCTTCTTTGGTAAGGATATAAGCCTGTGAACATGTTTTAATCTATCCATTCTCTGTGTTTTTTCTTTTGTAAAACAAAGCAGAAATCAGCCACTTTGTGAAGCTTGTCTGCATGAATGGCAAGGAAATATCAGCACTGCTCCTGCTCTGAAGCACTCTGCCTTAAAGAGGCTATAAATTAGATTTGTATACAAACGATGGATCAAATGACTATGCATTAGAGGCGGCGCTTGTAGTGGCAAACCAACAAAGAATTATCACTTGACTGTGCTGTTCTCTTCAGCTCAACTTCGCTCTATAGAGTCTTATAAGGCTTTGATTTTCCGACCCTCAAATTCAGTGTTGTTTTTCACTCCTCATAGCATCATGTTTTGGCCGCAACAGGCAGCTGTTTTCATTTAAAAAGCTCTAAAATGCCCAAAATCAGTTATTGCTGCAGATATTTTACACAGTAACTGAAATTAGTCATCTATAATGTTATGATTCACATCTCTGATTTTCCTACCTTGATGTGCCTTTTTCCCTTTTTAATAAAAATATATATATATATATTCATTTTTGCGATCACTGTATGTCTCGTGAATTCCTGATTATTTAATTATGACTACCACATGTCACAGCTAGCCAGTTACTTTGAACAATTAAGGTACTAATCACAGGTGGTTGACAGTGTTGTTTCCATGGAATTTAACATAATGCCATTAAATATTTTCTGCTCGTTTGGTTTGATTTGCTCCTTTATAGACCCTACAAACCCTGGAGATGTAGATCTTCAAAGCAACGACTGGGACGATAAAACCATCACAAGTGCACTGAAGTTCTATCTGAGGTATGGTTGTGTGTGTGAGTAGATGCATGCGAGTAGGAGACAAAGTTGGTTTTGTGGAATAACTGAATAACACTGTGTAGTTCCATGTCTACCGCTGTTCTTTTACTGACATTGTTGTAATGATCAATTCTGAATGTCTGTTTTGTATTTTATCTGTCCTGTGTATGTGCCCACCTGGATCCAGATGCACATTAAAGCATTTGTTATTAAAGAACAGATGTAGCCTTGACAGAGGTTGCACTCCCTGAGTACTTTCTATTGTAATTTGTGTGTGTATGTGTGTGTGTCTGTGTCTGTGTCTGTGTCTCTCCCTGCAGGAGCTTGTCTGAACCTCTGATGACCTACAGTCTACACAGAGACCTTATGTGTGCTGCAAGTAAGATGTGTTTTGGAAATTATCCAAGAGATAAAGATTAAGAAGTTTTGTTAGCGTCTTCATGTGTCCTCACCTGTTTGCATGCAATAGGGGAAAACAATTCCTCCACTGCATGCATGCTTATTCATTCTGTACTTAAAGTACCCAAAGTCTACATACTTTCGTTTTGCAAAGATTAGACAAATTCTAAAATTATGTGTGCATGGAAAACACAGTTTGTGTACATTTGTTGCTTAAAAGTAGTCTTTTCCACCTATGGTCATGAAGGCTGGGTCATGACCGAAAGAACGAGATCCAGGGTACAAGCGGCTGAAATGGGTTTCCTCAGGAGGGTGGCTGGCGTCTCCCTTAGAGATAGGGTGAGAAGCTCACTCATCCGTGAGGAGCTCGGAGTAGAGCCGCTGCTCCTTTGCGTCGAAAGGAGCCAGTTGAGGTGGTTCGGGCATCTGGTAAGGATGCCCCCTGGGCGCCTCCCTAGGGAGGTGTTCCAGGCACGTCCAGCTGGGAGGAGGCCTCGGGGAAGACCCAGGACTAGGTGGAGGGATTATATCTCCAACCTGGCCTGGGAACGCCTCGATCCCCAGTCGGAGCTGGTTAATGTTGCTCGGGAAAGGGAAGTTTGGGGTCCCCTGCTGGAGCTGCTCCCCCCGCGACCCGACACCGGATAAGCGGACGAAGATGGATGGATGGATGGAAGTAGTCTTTTCTTGGTTTTAAGGATATGTTGCATTTAAGTGATACAGATTTCTGAGATTGACTGTTGACTCAGATAACATTTGTGGGTAGATATCAGATAATCTTTTCAGATAGTTTGGGTAGTAGTTATGAATTTGCCATGTATCTTGTTTATCTCTACATCAACATGGATAAGCTTTGCTGGGATACAATGAGGCATTTGTACATCAGTACTGGGCAGGCTGCAGGTTCAGCAGTTTAACAGGCAGCACTAGGTCTGTCTGGGAGACACTAAAAGAAATCTGAGTCCCCTGCTTGTTTTTATCTGTCACACAACATCATTGTAAAACCGAGAGGACAATGAGTTTAATTGCATTAGCCTCATTCTGTCAGGATGTTACAGTAACACAAATGGACGCTTTAGTTTCTTGGAAATGTCATTCAGTAGTTGATGCATAGGGGCTCCTTTTGCTACGGCCTGAGTTTGTTTGGGAAACTTTCTTTTATTAGTCTCATGCCATCGCACTGTATGCCTGTGCCATATTCCATATTGTTTTTAAACATTTCATGCTTATATGTAACTGAATTGTTTCGGTTATTTATCCCAAATGTTTTTCAGTGAACCTGAATTTAAATTATACTGCTATTATATAAATTAAAGCATATGAAAAACAGTGATTTACATACATACATACATACATACATACATACATACATACATACATACATATGGGATTTTATACATTTTTTAAATCCCTCCATTAGGTAATTTTGTGTTGCCTTTGTATCGCAGAATCGGATAATCTGGACTTTCGACTGAGTGAGATTCATTCTCTTTCCTACAAACTACCAGAGAAGAATCGGGAGATGTTGGAGATGCTTATCAAACACTTGGTCAAGTAAGTGCCTGCATACATTGTTGTAATTTACTGTTTTTACTGCTCCCACAGGACCTTTTGCGCTCTTTCTGAAATGAGCTGAGATAAATGTGTAATTGCCGTGTTGCCAACAGTTGAGTTACATTTTATTCAACCAAACTTGATGTTTGTTTATAGTGTGTGCAGTCACAGTGAAGATAACCGGATGACCCCTTCAAACATGGCTGTTATCTTTGGACCCACACTGATGAGAGCAAAGGAGGAGACTGTGGCGGCCATGTTGGATATCAAGTTCCAAAATATTGTTGTTGAGATTCTGATTGAGCACTCCAAAAAGGTACGTTCTCAGAGAACGCAGCCTTTGTCCGGTAGCATTTTGTACCACTTAAAGGACTAGTTAGGAAATGAGCTTATACGCTTTCTAGTCGAGCGTTAGATGAGAAGATTGATACCACTCTCGTCTATGGGAGTGGTTTTGATCTGCTCATGTGACTCTTGGCAAGAAAGCGAATAAGTGTATTTCCCATCTGAATGTGATTTTGTGCAGCAGAAGCATTAGTTTGCCATTGTTTAATTTGGTATTTGTACTGAGTACATTTGTTGAGATTGTTCAGTAATTTCTTTTTTTCAGTTTTGTTGTTCTTTCTGCTCCTTCTCATGTATGGCATTGTATTCATTCCATTACAGGCTGTAATAGTAGCCACTAAACCAAAGTCTTACTGTAACTTTTTTTTCAGATCTTCAGTTATATGCCAGAGGACAGCACTTCCCCACCTGTCCCTCCTCCGCGGATCACCCCGAGAAAGCGGCAACCCATCACAATCTCCAAGCGGCCACCTCGTGTTTATCAAGCTCTTGGTCAAGACCACTTCCTCACAGAGAGTAATTACCAGCCCATTTTGGCTTGATTGTTGTCGTCATCCTCATCATTATCCCACCCTATCTGGGCTGAATTAATTGCTGTGTGTGTGTGTGTGTGTGTGTGTGTGTGTGTGTGTGTGTGTGTGTGTGTGTGTGTGTGTGTGTGTGTGTGTGTGTGTGTGTGTGTGTGTGTGTGTGTGTGTGTGTGTGTGTGTGTGTGTGTGTGATTCTAAACATGGACTCCTTCATTTGTTTGTCAAAGAATGTGAAATCAGAATATTTATCCTCTGTCCTTATTCTTTATGTCTTATCCTTTATTGTTGACAGGTAACTGGTGCTTTCTTTTATTTCAACAAATAAACGTATCTACTCTACATTTTTTATCTGACTTTTTTAAAGGCCTCTGGATAAATCGTGTAATTTTCTGTCTGTTTGAACTCGTTAAGTGGGTGCGTCTCCACCCTTCATCCACTGTGGAACAGAGATTTGCAGCACCTGCAACTTGTCCTCCCTGCGTTGGTTAGCACTGTGTTTGTGTTACCGATTTAATGATTATTGAATGTTTTTTTGCATTCATTTACTGTACATTGTATTGTTATGTGACCTTCAGTACACTTTTCCTGTGATTGGCATGTTGTTTTTCTTGCACATTGAAGATAACTTGCATTATTTCATGATTTCAGGAAAAGATTTACATTTGACTGAGGCCTGAAGTTACTGTACTCCGATAGGAAGAACAACATCCCATTCTTTTTTTTCCGTGTTAAGCTGTTGTCAACTCCAAGTAGTCAGTACCTTGCATTAATCGGGATGTTGTTTCTTTGCAACAGATGGCCAGAACAACAGCTCTGTTATGGACGGGGAAGTCTCAACGAACCCTGTTCCCCTGCAGCGGACAAAACCTTTAAGCTGTGCTCCAATGGTTCCAAAAGAACCTCCTCCGAGACTAGCATTGATGCCCAGACCATCTTTCCGTCAGGACAGACACTCAGACTCTGACTCTGGCAAGATAGACAACACAAGGCAAAAGCCAGATTCATCTTCAGCAGCAAATGGAGAGTCTGGAGTCTATGTGAGCAGAGTACCATCCTTCCAGAGCAGAAGACCACCTCCTAAAGGAACACCAGCCACCAGAGAAGGTATGCTTTCAAAAAAGGGAAGACGGGGATATAATGTAATGTAGAAGGTAAAGTTGTGATGCGTTGGTCGGATATGTAAGGACATGACAAGGTCATAGACATTGTCTGCCTGCTCTTGATTTTCAGCTCTCATTTTCCCTTTGTCATGTGGCTACATCCAGTCCTTGAAAATAAGTCTTATCTCCTTTTGGATTTGTTTTTTTTATTGTTGTAGTAGTGTGTTGTGTTGCTTTATGACGTGGGCTGTAACATGTCCAGCTGCTGCATCCTTGTTTTACAAATTTGCTGTTAGTTATCTGTAATTGGTTTTCCACCCTTTTATTTATTTTTAATCAAACAAAAGCTAGATTTTTCTTTTTTTTAGCTTGTTTATTTTAAATGAACAATGTCACTAAGAAGTTGGTAATCAACGGAAAATCAAATGAGTGTTATGCAAGCATTTACTGTATGGTCAGTGATGAAGCAGTCGCTATTCAGAGCTTGTTTGCAGACATGAAGTCTTTTTCTGATTTTGTTGCTTTCTTACAGTGTTATTTTCCCTAGAAAATAGTTATCTAAGCATACTCCAACTCTCAGCATCTCCATATTATAGTGAATGTCAAAATGTGTTTCCTTACCTCTTGACCCATCACAACCTTTAATTTTGCTTTCATTTTAATTTTTATTCTTTTTCTTTCAGGGGATTCTGATGCTCTGACCAGAACAAGGCCCACAGAGAAACATGCCATTTGCAGACCCCCTGTCAGGCCTCCTGAGCCGCCCTCCAGAAGCCCCGCTCCACAGAAGACCCCGAGTGCAGCCAGCAACGAGAGCTCAGCAACATCCTAGTTAGTGCTCTTCAGACATCAACTTTTTTGGGATACTGGTCAAGAGTTCCAATAAATATCCAATGATACGGATCTTAATAATAACCCTTGTGTGTCACTATAGGAACATTTTTCACTAGTTTACATTTTTCAATAATTTTGGCTGTGTTAACATACATTTTAGCAAGGGTGTGAGTTTTTGTTTTTTGGGTTTTGTTTAACTTCCGCTCCTATGATAAGTCTAAAATAAACTGTGTAGCCAAAATACAGACAATCAGACCCTTAAGGGCAATAATGGTCCCATTTAAAACTCATAAAAATCCCAATTTATGATTCCACAAAATAAAATCCTACAGCATAAAATCATGTTTTCATTATATCAGACTTTCAGTCAAGAGCTTCAAACTTGTAATTTTTACTACTTTCCACCAGATTGAGCCATTTTCTCATGTTTGCCCTGTGTATGGGGCAATACATGCTATTTTCTTGGTTTCCACTAGGGTTATTGCTGCTATTATTGTTGCTGGTCATTAACAAATCCCAGACTGAAAAAATAAAAATTCCCCTTTGCATTTTGTATACAGAAATAAATATATCATATATATGATCAGGAACGAACCTTTTTTAAAGGAATGCACTGGGAAATGGTGCCAGACAGGCAAATTCCAGAGTGTCAGAATCAGCAAACCTCAAGGCATTAGTAGCTTTGATAATCCCAGCTGTCTGATCAAAGAATGAAAATGTTGCCAGTAGCAGCCGAGGTGACGATTATTTTTTTAGATTTGGTTATCCCAAGATGAGTAAACAATGGACTACTTGAATGTCAAAGGAGTTGCTTGTAGTGACAAACCCACAGACAATTAACACCTGATACTTCAGTTCTTCTTCCTGCTTATCTGTGGATCTTTCAGCTCATTGTTTTGGGTTTTACAGTCCTAAACTTTACTGTTTTGTTTGACTCTTATCAACATAATTTTCAGGCTAAAAGCTCTAAAAAAGTTAGCAAATAGCTGGTGAACATAGTTTAGCATTAAGCAACTAAATAATTCGATATTTCCCTCAGGAGGTGGTAGAGACCAAAAACAGAGGTAAAAAAAGGAGTGAATATTTCACTTAAATAAACTAGGTGGCCAAAAACACAACTCATAATGAATGCTAATGTTGCTAATATAAATAAGCAACTGTTAACACATTTACCGTAACAACTTAAAAGGTCATTATATGTCAACAAAAAACTCAGATTATATGTTTAACTTATTTATCTTATCTTATAATAACAAAGTTGTTTTCTTAGAGTAATATAATAATTAGCTCCCTATCTTATCCCAATAAGGCCTTTTTAGCAAGATAGTCAGCTTTGTTATATTTGAAAAACAAGCTACTTAACTTGAACTTTTGAAGACATTTGGACTTGATTGTTCTAACATGAAAAGCACAGGTATAATTATAACATTAGTGGCTGCTCTTGGCTTTCGTAGCTAAGTATTTAAGAACCATATACTGTAAGCAGGGAGTGGAGTATACAAAGTGCAGTCTACCAAATATGTGTTCACTGGTGGATCACAAAGGATTTAATGAAGAATCTCAGCTATAAGATTAATCATATATTTATCTACAATACCATCATGTCGGTTTTCTTCTTTTTCTGCAGTGTCGCCTCTAAAACAAAGTTTTTTGAGAATGCCTCCCGGCACGTTGGCAGGTATGTTAAAGTCACTTGTTTTTTCTGTGCTCCACTTTGTCCTTTTTCTTTCTAATCAGACATGCATTTTTTTTACAGGACAGTAGATGAAAGTTCATAAAAACACAACAGGAGATTAAAGTTAGGCTCTTTGGACACACACGTCTCCCCTTTTATTATTTTCTTGGATGGTCAAAGTTAAGGTCCTTGCTGCCCTCTCTGTACACGCAGTCATCAAGCCTGTAAATGAAAAATGCCTTTCGTTGGAAGTGTTTGTGAAAGTTTTATCAAATCTTTTTCTTTATTTTAATCTCCTCTATCAGTGTGACTTACAGTTAACATTAACATGTGGCCTCTGCTGACATATAAAGGTCTTGTTTGGCCTTTGGACAGAATAAGCACCGATTGTGACTTTAGTGATTAATATATCCCACAGCTGTATAATATGAATATTGTGTAGATATATATTTAGATCTAGCAATTACTTGTTAGCCCTTTGAAGAGCTACAATCACCCAGGCACAGTTTGACCTGTTTGCAGTCGCACTTTCCCAATACTTTCTAAAACTAAACTAATCTTGTGTGAAATGCATGAACCTGCAAGATCGCGGTTATCAGACATGGGCCTTAAAGGGGAACACCACCTAAGGGATACTTTGCCGATTTTCAACCAACTTTCTATCATAATAATGTGTAAATAAACCATGTTAAACTTCCTTCCATCATACCAGTGTCCAGATCTCCCTAATCACAGGCCAGCAGAAAAACCTCCAAGTTACACTTTTAACACAAAACCAATTTTACTTTTTTTTTGCAATTCTTCTGCATAGTAAGCCCAGTTTTACGAAAAGACCCTCTTTCCAACAGTAAAATACTTCTTTAAGAATTCCAATATCTTTTTGCCATGGCCTAGGAAAATTCAATCAATATTTGTGAACAGGAGCTACTCTCTCTTAAAGCCAGAAACCAGAGAAGTCTCAAACTTGGCATGTCATCGAGTATAAAGTCTGTAGCTGCTCCATAGACCATTGATGATATTTCTTTCTTTTTTTTTTAGACCCAAATTAGTTTTATTCTATTGTAGTGTTCACAGTTGTGAAACGGAACGTGTTTGGATTTGGAAGAGAGTTGTTTCTGTTTAATATTTTTGACCATATTTCCCCTTTTAAGGCAGATCATAGGTGGTCTGGTCTTGTGGTTGAACTGACGAGTCATGAATGGATTTGTAATTTATTTGTTTTTTCTCTTCTAATTTAGTCCACCGGCCTCTCCACCGTAGTCATCAACAGCGACACACGTAAGAAAAGAGGTGAGATTTACTGTGATTGGGACAGATTAAACTGCGTAAAAATACTGAATAAATTGCAGTGTACCTGTGTAGTAAACTCAAAAATGTTTTCTCTGTTTTAAAGTGTTTTCATACTCGAGACAGACTTATTTGTTTTGTTTCCACAGAATTAAAGTGAAGCAGACACAGACCACATAGTTTGACCTGTACTGTACGTGCTGATCAAGCAGGAGTGAGTCACCGTCAATGAACTCAGTTAACTTATCGGATAGACTGAAGGAGCGGCTCTCCTTGGAACTGAAGGGATGTATTTGGATTAATGGACTTTTGAATGAGCTTGCAAAGTAATTGTCTGTGTTTGACCATTATTCCAACATTAGGATGGAGTAATGGCCCTATTTCCCCTTGTGTCATGCCAACTGACAATTTTGTCAGATAATATTACAATATTTTGTCATTTTACAGTATTAAAAAGTGTTAATGGTCAATTTTATTGGAGGGAACTAACTGCCATAACTGGTTATGACAGCTTACTCTTCTGGTCTACACTTTAACACTCATTTTTATCATTGTAAAATAGATCTCCCAAAGAAGACTAATTGATTAAAAAGATGTAATCATGATTCATTTGAAAATGTGAAATATTAGCTTTATATTAACTTCTAGCTTTTATAAAAATGGATCATGTAGTGTAAAAAAGGAGCTGGATGACATCATTTTAAGCTACATCTATGGAGTAATTATTCCTGTGGAAGCTATTTTAGTTGGTCCGTTTTTAAAAGAATATTTAGATCAAATTTAAATCATGTATGTAATTTAAGACATAACGTCATCATTCAGCCATAGGTCATTTTTTAAGAGGCATTACAAAAAAGTATTGTGCTACACAGTGTCAGCCTGTGTTCCAGTCAGAGTAGTTTGAATTTAGATAATGAATTTGATGCTAGTTTTAATAGGGAATTCTTCAACAAGATTCACTAGTGTACATTCCCTCACTTCTGACCTTGGTGTCACTCACTTGTTAACTAATGTAGGTAGGACAGGTTGCACAGGAGAGTCCTCGAAGTTTACCTGAAGTGGTTGCACCTCAAATAAATTGTTGGGATTTAAAAAAGCAAGTTAAGTCAAAACTGATTGTCACAATATGTAAAAATAACACTCCAGTGTTTTGTTCTATTTCTTTGTTCTTAAAATAAATAAACATGTTTATTTTACACTTTTTTTTTTTGTTTTTGAAAAGTTCTTAACATGACTCATGAATATTTTTTTTAAAGAGCTATGCTACCTTTGACTTCTGTGTTATTGCATGTTTTAGTCCTATCCCTCCTCAGTCAGTGAGCTGATGTTTGAAATCACTTATATCTATGTCACATTTGCACTAAATTATTATTATTATTATTAAGTGTTCTCTCTAACATTTTTTTAAAAGGTTCATCACTCCTTAATGTGGTGTTAACAGGTCTGTAATCTAAGGTGGTCAAGATCCATTTATGCCATCTAAGTAAGACCGCAAACTATGTCACAATGCTAAAATTGGGGTTTTGTGAGCCTATCTTTTTGTTTAGTTAGAATTAAAGCTACTAAGTTTTGTACAAACTGAAAGTGCAAGAGGAGTAAGAAATATAAGCAGGGTGTATCATCTCAGTATAGCTTAATGTTAAAAACAATTTAATGTAATTAAATAAGAGCAACTCTGTTTTGCCAGAATCCAGATAACACGAACATTTTCATTCATGTTTCTGGCCACTGGCTTACCATTGACAACGACATTCATGGTGGTTAGGTAAATCTAAAAAACAAACCTCATTTGGTAGCAATCTCTATAACAACCAGCACTTTTTGTGGCAAAGTTGCTGGCATGGAATGCAAAACTGGATGCAAAATGTGTCATTTAAAAAACAAACAAAAAAAAAACATGTAAAATGAAGAATAATTTTCTACAAAGTTTAAACTCTTTCTACAAAGTTTAAACTTTTTTTTTTTTGGGGGGGATTTAATGCATTTATTTGATAGTGATAGTAGAGAGAGAGCGGACATGTGGGGAAAGAGAGTAAGTGAATGACATGCAGCAAACTGTTTGGTCAGCCGGGAATCAAACTGGGGACTTGCTGTTCAAGGCATGTGGTTAACCACTCGGGTATTAGGTCGCCATAAAAGTTTAAACTTCTGACATATTTGTTAAAACATCCAAATCCGAAGCATGCATGGGAATATGATGGAGCCCAACAATGAACCCTGTAGGTTCCCAAACAAAATATGTCTGCAAAGAATGAACTGTTGCACACTTTACTATCACACTCTGTACTATCTGTACAGAAAATGATTGATTGGAAAGATGTCCCAATATTCACCTCTGCCATGACATTTGATAACTTTCCAAAAGAAGACTAAGGCCTGAGCTAGCAGCTCTGTAAGACTATAAACAGACACAGCAGTGGTTTGAGCAAAATGCATGCTACCATGTTCATAATGACATTGCTGATGTGGCTGATGCTAAGCAAGTATGACGTTTTATTTTTATTTTAATTTAGACAAAAATAAAGTATTGGGCACATTGAAATGTTTACCCAATGATGATGCAAGATGAAAAGTCGGGATCACCAAGGTAATTATAATTCAATAGTTGTTCAGTCGGGACCAACGTGGTGGATCCATTGACATTGCCATCCCTAGAGCCATACTGCTGGCATGTCTAATAATTAAAACAAATGTTTCCATTTCTCATGCAATACATTTCTTTACTTAAAAGTCTTTCTATGTCTCTCATTGTCTCCCTCCAGTCCATCCCATGTGGTGTTGAATACTTGAACAAACCTCATTGAGCCATCTGACTATGATGGCGATCTGTTCTAAAACCCAACCACGCTGCCTTTGAGGAGCATAATGAGTCATGCATCATGATTCCATGAGGTTTGACCTTTATTCACTTTCATTCAAATATCCTCCTCAACAGGAAATAGGCTATACATTTTGAAGTAAAAAGATATTCTCAACATGCAACTTAACAACAGTTCCATTACAGTAACATTATGCACTCAGTGGTTTAGTATAATAACCTCCATCTGTTTTACAAACCTGTTTGCAGTCGGACATTGTCATTTTTGTTGGCATCCACTCCTCCCGCCACATTCCAACCTTCACCAAGTCAGAGCCTTGCCTCCTCGCCTCGGCCCTTTTCATTTGACATTTAAAGCTATAGTGCGTACTTTATGTCGCCCCCATGAGGAATTCTAAGTACTTCCGTGATCACGCCCCCCCTCCTCCACGCAGTTGCTAGTAGCAAAAGAGGACACGGAGGATTAAAAAAACATGATGGACTCTTCAGAAGAGGTCATTATCTTAACTTAAGCTTATGCGCAGGAAAGTCAGCAGACGACACAATCTTCTGAACATAGATATACTGAGAAATCCAGAGAGAGTTGTCTGTAGCTGATATTCTTAATTAGCTTTGTATCAACTCATTTGGCAATGGCTTGAATGTAACGGACGTTCATAATATCAAAAGGTTACGCACTAAAGCTTTAAAATAAAATCTACCGATATGCAACCAAATGCGAGGCTCTTAAATAGGGGAGCACGTGCACAAGAACAAATGAATGTGTCCTGACTTCAGCTACACAATGTTTACTGGATGTCCAAGCTGAATTAACATGTATTTAGCGTATTCCACTGCTTTACTTTGGAAATGCACCATGTACCATCTGAAACTGGTTAAATATGTTTTCTACTTTTTAGTTAACGGCATCATGCTTACCAGCTTTTTGTTCTGTGAATATTTTAGTGTTATTAATGTCATTGTCTTTTCCATGTTTGAATTTCCCTCTTCCCTAGCTTTCATGCAGTATATGCAAGTTAGAATCCAAACAAATACAAATTAAGTAAGCCTCTTTACATCTCAAATCTGAGTTGTTCCCAGCATATCACTTTTTTTTCATTCAAAGATAACATAACTATTTGGATTTGGAGTTAAAATGCTGACGTGCCATCTCCACTACTTTATAAATTATTAAAGTATCTTGTACAATTACTTCAAACAAAGTAGTCAGAATTATTTTAATTGCCTTTAAAAGATGATGCAGCTTAACGCCTTTCAAAAACACATTAAAAAACACAAGTCACAAAAGGTATAAATCATACAAGAGATGACTTTAAAAGTCAAGTGGTGGGACACCAAAACACACATTAAACTAATCAATATATACAGTTACTGTAGCATGTACAAAGAACCAGTTTAATATGCAGTACATTGGGCACATACCAGCTATTGTCCATTGACATAATACAAACACTGTAGCCTACTGTGATTAAATCATATTAGTATTAAAAATGTACAGGGCAACTAAGTGGCTCATTAAGGTGTGTGGCCACTGGCACTGGCAGTGCCTTCAAACTCCCCATGTGTAATGCATTATAAAGCTAAAGAAGCATAAAACAAATTACAACTTTATTTAGAACCAGCGTTAATTTTAAGGATAAAGAGAAACATAATGTTAAATGCAACAACAGTCTGCTAATATAGTGCAATCAGGAAAAGTAAGAAGGCTCAATAAATATCTATTTCTGAATGTTTTGATATGATAAAGAATTAAGCATTATGTGCTTACGTAACATACTGATACTCTGAATCGTTGTACTGTTTTTGTACATGCAATGATATGGGTTCTTATCATGTTTAATTAATGTATAGTTTCAACTTTACACTGAACTGCTGCTTTCTCAAATGACAGCAGACACATTTACTGTATTCAAGTGTCAGGGTGGGCTATAATTAGCTGTTGTGGTGAGGTCAAGTCTCATGGATCACCTGAACTTGAATTTTCTTCCCTATTTCTGTTCACATATATTGTATAAAAAGTTGCAATGAAGACATTCATTTCTGCAAATGAAGTAAAGTACCCTAAACGCTCAATTGAACTTGAATGAATATATCAGTTACAAAACACTGTGAAACTGACCGTTCTAGTCAACATATCACTGTACAACAAAATGGTATCTGACAGATGCCCCATGCATTGAATAATGAGGACGCTGTCAGTCAGTATAGAATAAACATGTACTTGGAGAGATACATGGATGTCCATGCATTGTTTTGTGTAAAGCTAAACATGATGCATACAGTTACACAAAAACATGATGCATGCATCTACAAATGTCTGAAAGGAATGTTGAATTGTTTACAGAGTTATAAAACATTGTTTCAGGATGTAGTCTACCACAGAAGTGAATTTGAAGTTTTGTTTGTGTAGGATTATCATAAACACGGTGATCTGCTACACTTCTGGTTCATTTACATTTCAGTGTAATCTAAACTCTGCATCGAGTAGACCAAGCTGTATGTGCAAAGTGCATTAGGTTTTTACTACTTTGGTTTATGTTTTTTTAAATAAAATACAAAAACTGTTCAATGTATTCAAACCCATAAATGAATACTTTTCAACAGTTTTACTCAAGTGTCTTTGATCAGTTAACTTCAAGGCATCCACAGATTTTCTTTCTTGGTTTTCATCTCAGAGGTTTGGCATGGCCAGTCAAGGACTTTCACATTCTTCATCTGAAGCCCTTCCAGTTATAAGTTGGCTGTAAGTTTCTATTTGTTGTCCTTTTGTAACATTCCTAATCTAAGATTGCTGGCACTTTGAATTAAGTTCTCAGTCAGTGTGTGCCTGTATTTGGTGCCATGCACTCTTCCTTGTGTCCCTACAAGACTCCCAGTTCCTGCTGCTGCAACCCCCCCGACCACATCATGACGCTGTCGACACCATGTTCTCTATCAGGGATGGTGCTAAGTGCACACAACTTAGTTTTAGTTTTATCAATGAGTCTTTTGCTTAAAGCTTGTAATTTATCACATGCCTATGCTTTGCTTTTATATGATTTATAGTAAATGCAAAATAAGAATCTAAAGGGGATTTTGATACTTTTTGAAGGGACTACAGTATATCTAAACATACATAGTTTGGCATGCACAAAAGGGCATGATGTGATAAAGTTTCATTATGAATATTAAGTTATCAATAGTTTTGTAGCTGTGCTGTGAAGAAATAAATCTTATTAAACAAACTACCAGTCAAAGTTTCTCCAATTTCAACTACTTTAACAAATGTACCCTCTACATATTCATAAGTTATAAGTTGTAAGTGCTTTTAAATAAGTAACATTAAGAAAACAGCTCTACACATTAGCTGCCAATGTGAGGAGAAAGGTTTTAAGTGCAGAAAGACAATAAGCATGCAGTGTGTTCTAGAGATGTCTGCATTATACTGCATTGTCTCAGTCAAACAAGGGCAATGTACCGATTACAGCTTATAGTATAACTCAGGTTGTTTCTTTCATGTTAGCTAAAATGTTACACCATGCTGTATTTTATAAGAATTGTATTACTGATCATGTCTAGTATTTCATTTCAGAAGTAGACAAGAGTGAATAGTGATGACCAGGTTTATGCTTAAACTACACAATGTGAGTTTTGGTTGTATGGCTGCTGCCAGACTAAACACCTGTCTTACAACCTGATATGACCTGTCATCTTGTCCGCTGTTCTTCCCAAAGACAAAGTACTCTACTTGACTAATTTCACTATTTAGTTTCTATTAAGATATCATATGTCCACACAGTAGACCTTGTGGGTAAAGGGATACTTTGATGATTTTAATCAAGCTCTGTGTCATCTTTGTGTGGTCAGTGTTTAGATGAATGGCGTTTGGCTTTCCTCCATGGCGCCAGTGCACGGAGCTCGGAGCAGCTGAGGTTTGCTGAGATCTACCCTTGTTGCTCCGAGCGCTGCGAAGCCACATAACGTTCATTTGCACACCCTGCCCACACTGCAATGATACAGAGGTGGATTTAAATCAGCAAAACAGCTCTTTAATTACCCACCTGCAGCATTAAAACTACTGTACATTCACACAGCAGGACAATCTTTTAGGAATTTTAGGTTCACTGTACAAAACGTATGATGTAGCACATCAAATTTGTGCTTTACAGTTGTAATACTTGATTACCAAATCTACAATAATTGTTGCAGCAATGGATCTTGCCCATTTGTTAGAAAGTTAGTTTGTCTATATTTCTGATTTTAAGGCACGTAAGCACTTAAATGCCTCCCAAGTTGTATTTATCACTCTTAAAAAGTAGCAACTTTAATAGGTGCACCTGAAGGCAGCACTTAGAAAAACTGGGATTTTGGTAAGTTGATGGTAAAACAAGTATTTGTTTATTTCTGTGATCCAATTCTCATCTGCTCTTTGGGCCATATCTTGTTTTCTTTGTATTTATTTTCCTTGTCAAGTGTATGTATAACGAAGGTCACATGCAAAACCTATTGCTACTTTTAGGTTGCTGTAATCATGACTTACTGCGCACGTAAAGTAGCATCTCTGCTCCGGCTGAAAACACAAACTCTCCACTCAGAAATAGCAGAGCTGTCAACAGGTGATGCCTCGCAGCGTTTCAGATAAAAGCTTTAGCAGTTCTGAAAAAAAATCTCAATTATGGCTAAAAGGATCAAAAGAACTTGAACAACAAAATAATTGTTACAGGTCAGACTGAAGATGTGGGGAAACAGTACCTTCATTAAAGTTTAAGGAGGCAGCAAAGATCAGTCACTTGTTAATAAAAAATCTGTCTACTCATGAAACAAAATCGGTTTAGCCAAACCGGCCAGCATCTTTGGTACATGTACTGAGATTATTTCTCCGATCATCTCTGGAAAGCTGACCTTCGTGGGGAGCGACTGAGCCTGGACAAAAAGGTCAAATGTAAACTGATGGAGCTTCTTTACCGTCTGAAACAGAAGAAATACAAATAAATGACATTGTTTGAATACAATTTACTACAAGCTGTATTTTGACAATGACTCAGGAAACATGACATGACATGACATGAAAATATATGGTACAGCTACTGTAAGAATTTGAGGATGGGAGAGCTCTGAATCATAGTAACGTCATCCATAAGGCTTGGTGTTTCTACCCTAGCAGTACAGTTTTTAGATTTTAAAGTGTCAGATTCTGCTTGTATGAGCTTGACTGCTGCTTTTTTCTGTGCGCTATTAAAAAACACAGCATCCCCTGGGATTTCATTGCATGCATTGCTAAGAAATGTTTTAAGTAAATTCTTCTTCTTATTCTTTACCTTTATTTAACCAGGAAGAGACTCATTGAGATGAAAAATCTCTTTTTCAAGAGTGTCCTGGCCAAGACAGGCAGCAGTACAACCACACATACAGTACATACAAACACAAAATACACAAAAACACTAGAAACATAAAACAACTGAAACAGCAAATCCTTCAAAGTCAACCACAATCCTAAACACATCAGGCAAAACATCTACAGCCAGATGTGGCTGCCTCCAAGTCAATCAACATCCTCTTAAAAGTGACCAATGAGACCAGCTCAGTAAGTTTCATGGATTTCTGTAACTTGTTCCATGTAGAGGGAGCAGCAAACTTAAAGGCCTTTTTTCCCCAGCTTAGTTCTAGCCTTTGGAACAGACAGAAGGAAAAGATCCTGGGAACGAAGATTGTAAGTCCCGGTACTATTTACACTGATAATGGTCAGAAGGTAGGATGGAAAGAGACCTGAAATAGCCTTGCATATGAAGATATGCCAGTGTTGAAGTCTCCATGTTGATAGACAAGGCCATCCAACACGTTCATACAGTTCACTCAATGGTGAGTGAGGGCTTTCATTAGCCTAGAAATCTAGACGCACCCTAAAATTATAGGCATTCTCCGTTGACTTGCAAGCTGGAAAAAACAAACTCTGGTCAGGCCAATCACATTGTGTATAAAGTCGGTGAGCGGGCTTATGGCTGCTGCTGCTGGGAACAGCGGTCTTCTGGAAGACTTGGAGTTAAGCTTTTCTTTGAGAAAAGAACAAAGAACGACACTGAAGTCATTCTTAAAAAAGGAAGTTGTGTTGGGAGTTTTGTCAACCGGATACGGCAAAAGTTTAATCTATCAACTAGCTTTGCTACCTTCTTCGTTGCTCTGCCTGGTTGTAGCGCTATCCTATTGCATGCAGAGAGAATTTGAAAGACAGGATTGAGCCCTGTCAATGAGTTCCCAGACCCAACATCTTGATGTGGGTCTGGCTTGTCAGGCTAGGCTTTCATACCAGTGATGAACCTCAGAGATCCATGGTATACAGTGTTCAGTGCATATAAACTTTGAGATGAAGCATGCATGTATAAAACATCAACATAGTCAAGTACAGACAAAAAAGTGGCAGCGACCAGCCTCTTTCTAGATTCGAGCCTCTTTCAGGATTTGATTCTGAAATAAAACCCTAGTTTAAGTTTTAATCTTTTTTCTAGCTGCTGAATAAGAAGGCTAAAAGAAAGTGATTCATTAATTAAAATACAAAGATATCTGTAGTTAGAAACACATTCAATTTCCGTACCCTGGGAAGTGAGAATTGAAGGCAGATTTGATTTAGATTTCGAATTGGAAAAAAGCATGACTTCAGTTTTTTCTGCATTTAAAACAAGTTTTAAATCACAAAGATTCTGTTGAAGCGTGTTAAAAGCAAGTTGTAACTGGGAGAGGGCCTGGTCTGTAGAATTATTCTTCCTTTAGTGTTTTTCCTGCTTGTCTGACTCAGTCAAATGCACCCACGTGTTCAGATGTCTTTAGCTTTCACAAACTCCATACCTTCTGCTTCTGTTGGGGAAAGGAATACATGTGTACCTGTAACAACAGTTACCTTGAAATCATTAGAAACAGTGTAGCTCACCATCTGGAGAGAGTCCAAGAGTCGGGTGAGCTTGTAGAACCTCTGAGGACAATTGGTCGCCATACGATGGTTAATGAGGCGATCGAGTTCATTGATGTAAGTGTGACGCAATTCATCGAAGCACTCCTGACTCTTGAGACCCTCAACTGGAACTGATGAAAACAGAAAAAAAAACTGTTTTGACTACATGCTCGACACTTGTCTCTCTGCTGCATTTCCACTTATGGAATGAAGTAAAGTTTGTTCTGACATTTTGATGCTCAGCACACAGGACAGTACTTACTAATGCTGAAGAGGAGCAAGGCCTTCATGCAGAGGAACTCTTCCTGAGTAATCTGCAGCAGCAGGAACTCCTGTGAAAGATGTCTCATCCGTATGCAGTGCTCATACATGGAGGAAATGTGCATCCGATGTCTGCAGATGTAAAAAGGTCAGGATGAGGAATGTGAAATGATGGAAATGTTCAAATCACAATAGGGCAAGGAACAAATTGCTTTACACCTTGGACATTTATTCTGTAATGAATAGCTGCTGAAGAGGAAAGAATGTCAGAGGTTAGATCCATATCTAGTAATGGTGTAATGGGGACATTGGCAGTGAATTATTATTATAACAATACAAATGTCTGCTATGTGATCTTTGACATCTGCAGTAAGATGTTTAGAATATTTCCTTTACACTACACTAATCTCTTCCTTTACAATTGGCTATAAAGTTCAGTAACATGTTTTAGTCATTTATAATGTAATATTATAAGAGGTGATTGGATATTTCATGTTCATCATGCCTGAAAAATCTTCAGTTATTTTAACAAGCATGGGAGAAGATGAGTGGGAGAACAGGCGCCGTGATCAAAGTTTGCTATCTCTATTCAGTCTGATGAAACAGTTCTGCCTTTATTATGAATGATTAAAGAGACAGTTTGTATCGTATTCTTATGCTGTGAAGATAGAAATTAAATAGAGCTAAACAGAGCGGAATGTTCTCCATCTCACCAGGAAATGGATGCAGTTTCAGATATGTGGTCGTATAAATAAATAACGTACACAGTCCAGTATATAATCCAATTGTTGCAACGTTTCTGTAAACCAGAGAACTGTATGCCTGATGTGATTGTGGTGGGGCTATCTAAAGGTGAGTTATATAAGTCCACCTGCACTTTTAGTTCAATGAAAAGACCCAACAATCTTTCAATCACTCCTTAATTTGGTCTTCAATTACAATGACTGTGCTGGGGTTTTACCCCTCTTAAAAGGACAGACTTGGCTTGGCAGGAGACGGTAAGCAGCAAATTTAAAAGATGACAAGGAGCACTACAGTCCATTAACATTTTATGCTCAAATTACTTTCAAATAGCTTAAATTATCTACCTTTTTCCTAATTCACTGCTCAAAATCTGAACTACTGATCTACTACACCTTGAAAAACAGCTGAATAAATCGACTTCTATCTTTATATGAAACTTTTTCTTCTTTAGTTTCCAAGAGGTAGGTTTTGACTCGAGCAAAGGTTATGGAAAATCAAAGGAAAACTACATTTTCCCTGTAATTATAACTTGAAACTTTGTTTTGTTAGGGATTCCCTGATGTTTCCTACCTGCTCTAAGCCCAGTGCTAACACACATGCATTTTCCTTCAGCTGTAAAAAGAAAAACACCTGCTGTGACATCACTGAATTGGGTGTGGCCAGAAGTGTGAACCAAGGAAAGATTGTGTTCAAAGCAGATTTCTGCTCCAGTCAGCCAGTGTAAATTTTTTAAGATTTACATAATAGAATAAACTTTATTGTCCAGCCAAGGCTGGAAAATTCACTTTGGTCTGCCCCAAGAAAATATAAACTCAAAACATGTCCACAGGATAAAAACATACATACTAGATAAAGATAAATATCTCTCCATTTTACAGTGGGTGTAGTTTGTTCACCACATGTATTGCATTTGGGATAAAAGAACCCTTGCTGGAATAAAAGAACCCTAATCAACATAATGTGTTCAGCTACTCAGTCCAGTGCAGCATTCAGCAACACAGCCAACAACGGAGAGCTGCTTCATGGAGAGCTGGCCAAATCGTTAAAGGGGAACTTCACTGAATTCACACTCACCTCATCACAGAGAGTATTATTCGTTCAGCCTGTGGCTGTGAAGGGAGCTTTCAAAAGTCTGGCAACATGTCATAGTGATGTTATCAGGGTTATCAAGGGTGTGGGGACTACAGTTGTCTTGCAGTCTGATTTACAAACTGGTGGTAGGTAGGAGTTTGAAAGATGTCCATTTACTATAGGCAGAAAGGATTTAACTTAAGACACTATTTAGTTGACTTAGTTGAAATGTAGAATTCAGTGTTTTGGCTACTTTAGGTTAAAGCTATAGTGCGTAGTTTCTGTCTCCCCCATGAGGAATTCTAAGTTATGACAACAACACTGTTCTTGCATCCACATGACACAAGCCTTCCGTAATCGCGCAAACGCCCCCACCCCTCCACCACACAGCTGCTAGTAGCTGAGGAGGACACGGAGGATATGATGGACTCTTCAGAAGAGTTCATTATCTTCACTCGAGTTTCTGCGCACGAAAGTCGCCAGATGACAACAATTTCTAAACATAATACAGAGAGAGTTGTGTGGAGCTGATAGTCTTAAAGTGATGGTTCGGAGTAATTTACCCTAGGGTCCTTTGCACCATGACCTCGAGCCAAACACCCCCCGAGAAGCTTTTTTCACCTGGGTCTAACATTGGGCAAGTTAGCGTAGAGTAGCGTTAGCAGCTGAATAGCTTAGCGCAGGGGCTAATGGACCCACGTTTGTATCTTGTAAATGACCCCACTAATAATGCCCGAAATGATACCAAAGGTCTACACTAATACAAATAGGTTATGCACTCATAAAACGATGGATTGGAAAGTTTATAAGTACACCAGAAGTTTATGAACACTTAGGGCCGTCTACAAATTACTACACCGAAAAAGAGATACAACAAAAATATTTATTAATTTAATGATTAAATAAGGTAATGTCTCCAAACTTATCTCAGTTATTACTTGTCTCCTGCTAGTTATATTACAGCACTTACTTAAAAAAAAAAAAGTTAAATTAAAAAATATTTTTGTTGCATCTCTTTTCGGTGTTGTAATTTGTAGATGTCCCTAAGCACTCTCTCACAGCAGCAACAACAACAGCAGAGAGCAGAAGCCAGCAGGCAAGTGTTATTTACATAAACTTCTGGTGTACTTACAAACTTTCCAATCCATCGTTTTATGAGTGCATAACCTATATGTACTAGTGTAGACCTTTGGTATCATTTCGGGCATTATTAGTGGGGTCATTTACGAGATACAAACGTGGGTCCATTAGCCCCTGCGCTAAGCTATTCAGCGGCTAACGCTACTCTAGGCTAACTCGCCCAATGTTAGACCCAGGTGAAAAAAGCTTCTGGGGGGGGTGTTTGGCTCGAGGTCATGGTGCAAAGGACCCTAGGGTATATTACTCCGAACCATCACTTTAATTAGCTTTGTAGCAACTCATTTGGCAATGGCTTGAATGTAACGGACGTTCATTAATATAAAAAAAGTTACGCACTAAAGCTTTAAAAGTCAGGATATCTCGGCCTTTGCTGCTTTGATTTGAACATCTTGTTTCTTGTAAATCTGCCAACTTTATGGAAGCATACAACTAAATTACTGGAATTATGCCTAATTCAAATGAAATATCTGTGAGATTGTCCTAAACTAAACTGAAATCCTAGTAACTACAACAAAATCACAATTTCATTGTCTTCTTTCTATGGCTAATGTGTAATGTCTGTTTCAGACACCACATTTCCACAGACACTAAGGTCTCACTAAGGGATAAAGGGATCTTACTAACTTGCAACAGTATCTAAGTAGGTAGAAACATGAACACTTTCATGACAGTAACATTTCCATCAGCAATCCACACTTTGAAAAAGGAAAAACAAAAAACAGAGTACACACAATTGCTGGTTATGTGAAAGTGTCAGAAAAAGGTTTGTATGAGCATATATAAAAGCTGGTGAATACAAAGACCTGCAGAAAATGCATTAGTATAAACATATACTAAAGTCCAATATAATTCCACAGTTTAAACTATAGAGTTTACTGATTGCTGCAGGAGTTAACCTAAATCTGACCAGTGTGCTCGCTCAATGATGTTGTATTAAATGTTGATGCTACCTGACTGGACTGACACATTTGTTAAAAGCGTTGCTGCTATTTCGCATTATGATTACGATGTCACATTCAAGGAGCGTAAAAACAGCAAAAAGGTCAACAAAACAACACACTAATGGACCTCCCTCATTTATTCAGTAAAAAGTTTAGACGGTCTATGCTGTAACTTGGGCTTTTGTAATCCCCTTGGGCTTTTGTAATCCACTCATGAATAGTGCCATTAATGTGAGATACAATTAACTATTCAAGCCATTAGTTAATTCTCATATTTCCTGACACTTGACAAATGGTTAATTGGAACAACTACCCTTTTAAAGCTTCATTTATTTAGTGCAGGTTTGCAGAGCCACACTGAGTAACTCACACAGTTACACAATCAGAACTGGGAACCGCCATTCAAATGAGCAGTTTGGGTTTTGTTGTCATTTATTTCCATGCCCAGATTTATCCTGCCAGTTAAAGAAGGATCCAGCAACCTTCCAGTTACTCTAACCTTTCAGTTATATTCATAAATAGAAATTCTTATTTCTGGGTTTTCTGCCCAGCAAATTCCACAGAGATCCTACAACATATTGTTACTGTAGCTTGCATAAAAAAAACAGAATATAGCAACGGACAGGTGGTGAAATAAACTAAAGAGATACATTTTCTCTAAATGTGACAGACCTATCCACCTGTTCTATCATTGAAGACTTGCATCTGAAAAATTACATCTATCATGATGGAGTTTGCACAATTGGACCCATTACAACTAAATGTGATATGCAGCATGGACATGATAACACAGGTTTGGCTTTTCAAAAACTGGTCATAAATACAGACCTATAATTGTACTCAATACATATTATAATAATAAAAGCTTGCTATAAGCAGTATTTATCAGCACCAAACTTCTAAAAGACGCATGCATTTGTTTGGTTACGGTAGATGAAGAGCAGCACATAAATTACACATAAAGAATTCATGTATCGGGGTAGAGCTAAAATAATGGTACTGTTATACATTATACTTTTCTAAAAAATATAATGTGTAATAAATCCTTTGTACTGTATATCATCAGTTTACACTAAATACTTGTGTACACATTTTAAAGAAATAATCATTGATTTATAAATAAACTTACATTTTCTACAGCAGTAAACATGTGACGGAACTAAATAAGAATATTCCTCACTAACGCTGCTAATCAATGTTGTCTGTCATGAGTAATATTCAGAACTGAATCACCAGTGTGCATGAGCAGGAACACAAATGAGAGAATGATGGGGAGAGAAAAAGATGAAAGACAGAAAAAAAACGGATGTCTGTGTTATTTAGGACATTGCCAGCTTACGCACGAGGGGGGTCCCCTCTATATATAATGAGGAGCGCAGCATGTTGGTCACCCCCTGATGAAATCATTTTGGAGAACATAATTAAATTCCAGAGTTGTACATACTCATTGAACACAAGATCCGGGGCGAAGTAAAGCATCCTTCCCTTGACGTTCTTGTAGGACCTCCATCCCAGGGCAAACACCATCACCCCCATCCATGAATGTTGAATAACGGTCATTTGGTCGTCCATGTGGAGATTTCTAAAACCTAAAGACAAATAATCAGCATCATTCAATACAATACATTCTCTCTCTCTCTCTCTCTCTCTCTCTCTCTCTCTCTCTCACACACACACACACCCTTTAACGGAGAAACAGCTGATCTCAATTTTAATTCAAAAGGGGCTCTAAATGGAAAATGCTACAAAATAATATCCAAGGGCTTGGATATCACAGTGAGCACTGTTGGATCAACAGCCAGTAAATGGAAGCAGCATCATACCGCACAGGCACTTCCTAGACAAAACTCAGCATCCAAGCAAGAAGGAGACTTGTGAGGGAAGCCATTAACAATCCAACAATCATTTTCAAGGAACTACAGAGTTCAGTGACTGAGAGTAAAGTGAAGGTGCACCACTCGACCATATCAGGAGCTTTGCATAAAGCTGGCCTGCATGGGAGGGTGGCTAGAAAGAAGCCATTTAAAAAAGAAAAGAAAAGAAAGAAAAATCAAAAAAATATCAAAGAACGTCTGGAGTTTGCCAGATACTGCAAGGGAACATGCTTCAGTCCGCTAAAAAACTGAAGTTTGGGAGAAATTCAACTTTCAGCAGAAAGCACAAGGCTAAAGCAACACAGGAGTGGTTAAACAACAAAAAGGTAAATGTTCTGCAATGGCAAAGGCTAAGTCCAGATCTCAAACCGATCGAGAATCTGTGGCACTGTTTGAAAATTGCTGTTCACAAGCATCATCCAACCAACCTGAACAACCTGGAGCAAATCTGCCAGGAAGAATGAGAAGAAATCACTCGCAAACCAAGCTGCAAAGCTGGTAGAGACCTACCCCCAAAGGCGTAAAGCTGCTTTTGCAGCAAAAGGTGGCTCCAAGTTTTCAAGTTATGTCTTTATACTTGTAATTAATTATTTATTTTATTACATCCATTTTTTTAAACAGTTTTTATTGCCTCTTATCTTGTTTTAGTTTTATTTTATTTATTCTATTGGTTTATCCTTTCACTTTTATCATTTCTATTTCCTGTTTGCATTTTCTTATCCCTTGTGGTGTATACTATTGTCTGGTTGTGCTGCAAAATTATCAAAACATTTTCAGATGTTGAAAACCTCAACTAGTGTCCTACCTGGCAATCCTTTTGCCCATTTGACCACTTTGACCAGTTGTCTCTCTCCCAGTTCGTTTAGGCTGGTGAGCAGGCTGGCAGCTGAGTCTGGCTGGCCGTAGTCGTGCCCTGCATTCACGACCTCAGGTTCAATGGACTCCAGGATGTTGAGGAAGACCAGCTGGGAGTTGAAGTTCAGGCCTGATTTAGGAGAGAAATTCTGGATGACCTCTGAAGGGTCCTGAAGAGGATGATCCTCTTCAGGGTTTTTCTGTTGTCCAATCTTCTTCAGTTTACGTGCTACAATCAAAAGCAAGAAATTAAGAATCAGTTCATGTATTATTATTTTGTATGCTATTTTGTCACACAACCAGTTAATAAGCAAGCCTAGTCTTCAATCTTCAATCCAATAGACTTGCATGGATTTTGCAAATCATTCTAAACGGCATATCTGATTGATTTTGAATCCAGCTGTCCTTGCTCTAAAGACTTGTCTCTGGAGCCATGATGGATTTTCTGCTTTTGACTTTAAAATCTTTCACTGCACAACTGGACCTATTACAGCCAAATGTGGTGTGCACAATGACCAGCTGATGCTCCAGTGATGATATCACAGGGTTTCCCTTTCAAAACATTTTTACAATCACAGATACTAGTACGAATACTGTATTTATCAGCACTCAGGTCATCATTGTTAAATAACACAATGTGATACGTACGTACGTACATACATACAGTACTATTGGTATTTGTTTTGCCTGTTGAACATTAGAGTGTGCTAAGATTTAATGTAATTCTACTTGCCAAACTCTGTTAGAAATGTATCATACTGCGACTGTGGGTTTTAAGTAACCTTTTGAGGGGAAAATCTATTTTACCCAACAATACTCAGACTGATCTACTAATAGCATCAAAGATATTGAATCATATTCCATTTGAAAGAAAACTCTGAACAGATGAGCCTCATCTGGTGGAAAGGCCTGTGGTCATCATGAATGAGAGCTCGCTGGGAATGTAGATGTATAAATTATGGTTTTATGTATTACGTTTTTTCACCCAAGAAGGAATTTCAGAGTGTTGGAAAGGTATCCTTGAGCTTTTACCACTCATTAAATCATGCATGTTTGCATTACATTTGTATTTTCTTACGCACTCCTAAGCATATACATGTAAGGACAACAAAAGGCCAAAAACGAAAAATACTGTTTTACAAAACAACTCCTGCTATATCTTGAGCAATGACAAAGCAATTTTGTTTCCCACAAATGCTGAAACTACTGAGGCAGCTGCTCCATATGACAACCTGCACTTACAAACTAAATTGGAGCCAGCCAGGTCTTTGATTTGAGAGTAGACTGCATTGTACTGTAAGTAGTGATACAACCAGAAAGAAGTAATTATATTCTGTTAAACAGCTGCAAAATATATTTGGTTCTTTAACAGTCAGGATTAAGACCACCAACCATTCACTGCACTCAATAACTGACTTTTTTATTTCCACAAGTTATACACAGTTAAGCTTCAGCTCAGCCTGTAATTTCAGAATGACAGCTATGCTGGAGAGTGAGTGACAGTCAAACATAAATGGTGACTGTGTGCTCATTGCATTGAAGAACATTTCTGTTGTTCACAATCAATCTATCTTAGCTTTAAGAGGTTAAAAAAAAACAGAGAATCAATATCTGAGAATGAGGCGACATATTTCTTTAATCAATTTTATCAATGTTGACTGATCGTAAAAAGTAACGGTTAATTGTAATGTGATTGCCTCTTGCAGCTTCTGTGTAGAGAATGTCTCATTAAAACTGCAGCCTGGCTTTTCCAGTTCAGTCGGATAAATATTGAATTGCCAGTTATAGATACGACTTAAGTCAAAAGTGCCAGGGTTGAAAGACAATTGAAGATTATATAAGAAAATAATTGGCAAGTCTCACATTTTCATGTCTGATCCCATGACAAACATTTCAAATAAAAATGGTTGATTAAAAATTCCTCCCCGGTATTATCAATTGTGACACAGGCAGGCATCTGATCTTTGCAGAGTACAGTGTAAATATGTTGGGTTGAGCTAACCTTAAGATCCAAATGCTTGAGTTAAAGCCAATAGAAACAGGAGGTTGACATCCAAACGTTGGATTTAAGCACGGCCTTTGTTACACTCACAGATTACATTACTACTACAACTACTATTTCTAGTCACTGTTCCATTATCTTTTACTGTGACTGTTATTGCCACTATTCATCACACCCCCAACCGGCACCTTCAGACACCGCCTACCAAGAGCCTGGGTCTGTCCGAGGTTTCTTCCTAAAAGGGAGTTTGTCCTCACCACTGTCGCGCTAAATGCTTGCTCTTGGGGGAATTACTGGAATTGTTGGGTCCTTGTATATTATAGAGTGTGGTTAAACCTACTGTATCTGTATAGTGTCTTGAGATAACTCTTGTTATGATTCAATACTATAAATAAAATTGAATTGAATTGAATTACATTCAGAGGAAAAATTCATTAGTGGAGATGTGGTCAACTAACTGCATAAAGAGTTGGTACACGTTGGCTGACCAGCACTGAGCTGTGGCATCAGTATCATAGATTGTTTCCAGCTAAAACTGACCTTCAGTGAATAAGCTGCAGACGTATCCATTTCAAGCCCATTTTCACTCAAATTGCACATGTAAAATTTATTGCACATTTTCTCCTCAATATACTCACATTTTTGTTCCCGTTCCCTCTGTCATTACCCGTCTCATCACCATTATAATCACCATCTTTATCCTAACTATCTTTTTAGGTTGCCAGGTGTGACTTGATTGCACAAAAAACACAAAGGTCAGTTTTGCACTTTTTTCTACCTCTTGAAATGCCTTTTTGCAATGTGTGCCTTTGCAGATCCCACTTTCCTCTCACTTTGGTGTCCAGGTTGTAGATGTCATTACATCATTAGCTCAACAATGAAAGTTGTGTTTCTGGAAGGGAATGAGGGAGCTGTGTGTCAGAGAGTCTGACTCAAGGAGAGAGAGAAGTGAGAGAGGTCTGATAAAAAAAAAACTTCCACAAAGTCTTCTGTCACTTTCTTCTACACAAACTATCTCCTTCTTCATGTCATGAACAGTAGGCGATTTCTTCTGTATTTTTTAATCGGAGCAAATCTGTGTTTATTTAGCTATATATTTTAGAGAATATTATAAATCCAAGATAAAACTGACAAATCTGTCTGCTACTTCAGCACCACAGACAGTGCCATGGATTAATCGATACACAGCACAGTTAGGCTATTAACATATCGGAGCAATGTTCGGGCCATAGATTCTAACTTGCACAAACCTCAGTCAAATAAGGGATCAATGAGTCAGGCACACTAGAATCAACATCAACAAAACAACCCCCCTGCCACTGCACTCTCTCAGGCTACTAGGGGATGCAATGTTATCCTGAATTAGTTGACTTTACTAGAAATTTTCATGGAAACCCGTTGCCTTAAACCGTTTAAGTTTTAACACAAGGTGAAACTTAACAGGTCAAGTTGTATTAACACAGAGCGGTAAGTTGATGCAGTAGACAAATCAAGTTTACATTAGTAGTCATTACTACAAATCATTAGTAAACATACATTATTTTTTCTGGAGTCATGTTGTCTAAAATAAGCATGTTAAAGTGACTATATGTAACTTTTGAATGTTTCTGAAACTGTAATTTTTTATCTGATGATCATAAATGACAGCAAACAGCAAACAAGACTAACAGTGAAAAGATATCTATTTTTATATCGTTTTTATTAATGCCTCTGCCCGGGCCTGATTTTTCCAGCGAAGTCACAAAATGTTTTGTGGTAGGCGCTACAGAGCACACATTCTGAAGGTTACAGATTTCGGTCTAAAACCGGAAAAGCCTGTGTTATTGTATCCAGCCAGGTAAAGGATGGCAGGAGATTTCTTTATGTAGGCCTAATTGTATTTAAATTTTATTTTAGAAGTAATCTGATGATGGCTGATACTGGGACAGGACCATCACACAAAAGAAGGAAATTGGGGAAAATGAGGAAATTAAACGAAGAACAAATAAAACCTAAAAGGGAAAGTGAAAGACAGGTGGCGAAACCGAGTCAATCTTGGTCGGGCTTTTTAACTAAGGAGACAATTACGGGATTGTTAATGATTCAAAAACGTCCCCAAATTGGTCCTCGGGTACGTAATATGTCTAATTCATTCATAAAATAACTTTACAATGCTCAATGTGGTTGTATGCCAGTAGTCTAGATTAAATTATATCCCCCTTCTGTTTAGTGCTGACATTTTATTCCTTTTAGTCCGTGTTTGTGTTGGCCTACTATTTTATTTTCCCGTGTCCCCCTGTAGTTATGGAAAGTGTCCTTGGGTTTCATGAAATGCGGGGAAACCACGTTGTGAAACTACGTTGGTTGCTACAACAATCTCTTAATGCTTTGGCTCTTGGCACAGTAACAGTGATACCCAGTTTAGCTCACGATACATCTAAAGTAGGCTAAGTTACCGTATGCAACACTTGAAATGCAACAATGCATCTGTAACTTATTCTCTTATTGTAAATTAATGATTTTCTGTCTGAGCAAAATATTCATCGCGACTATATGACCTCCTGGTAACGCTAACTCAGTAATAATACAGTGGGCAATAAAGCACCGTACAGCAGGTGTGGTAAAAACGCTTTTGTCCAAAGCGGCCGCTAGAATCAACACAAACTGAAAGTTACATATAGCCACTTTAAGTTAAATATGCAAAGAAACATAACAAATGTAAAACATTAGGCTACGTATCACTACTAAATAAATAATTTGTTTACATAAATATTATTTTTCCTTTATAACAGTATAATTTAAGAATAATGTATTCAATACATTTATCCCAAAAAAACAGAAAGGAAAAAGTTTTCCAAAGCATTGTGCTGCATGGAAAGCTTTACTCCAGAGACAGAACAACTAATTTCCAATCTGTGTATACTACTGCTACTGAACGCTTTCTCAATGCCCATCAGTCCCCATCCGGGTCTCGGTCATGGTGCAACAATAAATGTAGATAAACATGAACACTAAATTAATCATACAAAACTAAAACCAAGATCACATAAATGCACACCCTAAACATTAATTGAGAATTATTAAAAGACGCTTTAACTAGGACAGAAACCATTCAGAACATATTTCTCTTTCTCTTCTATTCCATGGGAGTCACACATGTGCAGTACCTAGGTAAGGACTAATAGCCAGAAGCAGAGTAGGGTGGGCCCTGGCAAGTATGCTAGTGTGATCCAAAACAAACCCGCTTCAGCCTTTAACCATGGCGTCAGTTCAGCAATACATGTTCAAACCCGAGTCTGATCCTGAAACACAGGCAGAACAACCAGAAACAGCTTCGCAACCTAAACTGGAGCAAGACGTTTCAGAGTGTTAAGTTATTTAAATGTAAAAAAATTAGGCTTTCATACGTAATGTTTTAATTCTGCACTGTCTCCTGGACATGGCGATACAACTATCTAAACTCTTCAGGTCTCTGCTCTAACTAGCTTGGTTTGAGGGCGTGCCACACTAGCAGGTAGGCGAGCAATAATGTCTGTTACAAAGTGACGCAAAATGACGCACATTTGTCAGGCTGGACTACAACAAAGCAGTTTGGAGCATTTTGTGAACAGTGTTTTCTGTGGGACAAGGTAACTCTATTTGGGGTGCACTTTGTTTTTTTCACTTTGTAAACTTTTACATGCACAGAAAAAGATATATAACATAATAAAGGGAAAGGGAAAAGCCAAAAAGCATCTTTAACATCCTTAGTTATCTCTAATATGTTCTGTGCACTGCATACTTAAGCTGACAAAAAATGTGATTTAGTAATGAATATAATTTTTAACAAAACATGAAAGAATAAGTAGTGACCACTAAAAAGTTGAATTTCAACTAAATCTGGGTTTACAGTGTAAAGAGGGGCAGGTCAGCAAGGGGCATGCATTTTGGTCATTTTGCTAATAAGGGGGATGGCATTACTACTCATATCACCTAATGGTTATGGATATATTAATGTTAATACTTTAAATGCCAAGGCAAGGATAGTTTCTGTGAAATAACCCAAATTGAAGCTAAAAAGAAATAAAAAAAACACCTGTTTAAGAATCACTTTAAACTTAATACATCAAAGGCCAGAATATTGACTTGAAACCATAAATTGTAGTTTTGTCTGAAAAATGCAAAATCACTTGTTACATTACTCCAGTGACTTAAAACAATGCCAAAACCATTGTCTCTGAATGATGGTTATATGACTTTGTTCAACTTAAAAGGAACACGCCGACTTATTGGTAATTTAACTTATTCACTGTAACCCCCAGAGTTAGACAAGTCCATACATACCCTTCTCATCTCCGTGCGTGCTGTAACGCTGTCTGACGGTTCCAGCATTAGCTTAGCCCAGCACAGATCCTGCAGGTAACTGGTTCCAACTAGCCTACTGCTCCCAATTGTGACAAAAGTGACAAAATAACGCCTATTTTTATATAATTTCCTATTTACATGTTGTGATTTGTATAGCCACAGAGTGTACAAAAAACAACGTAACATGAGACACAGCCATCTTCTAACAGTAAACAAACCGGGAACTATATTCTCAGACAGGCTTGCTGTGAGTATATCACTCCGCCCAAGTACTATATTCTTCCGCCTGAGAATATAGTTCCCGGTTTGTTTAGGGTTAAAAGATGGCTGTGTCTCATGTTACGTTGTTTTTTGTACACGCTGTGACTCTATAAATCACAACATGTAAATAGGAACATGTTGGCGTTATTTTGTCACTTATTGGGAGCAGTAGGATTACTGGAACCATTCACCTACAAGTTCTGTGCTGGGCTGATCCTGGAGCCGTCAGACAGCATTACAGCACGCACGGAGATGAGAAGGATATGTATCGACTTGTCTAACTCTGGGGGTTAAAGTGAATAAGCTAAATTCCCAATAAATCGGCGATTAACACCAAACAGAACGATTAACTAAGAACAAGATTTTACATGTTAACATTTTACACTAAAATCTTGCTATTATATAAGCAATACATTCTCAGTACAGGTCTCATAGCATCACCCCATTATTATCACTGAGCTGTGACACATAGCGCTGCCCCAGAGCTGCACAGAGTGAGAGTTCAGTGATTCACAGGCACCTTAGTATTGAGTCACTACTCTTTTGCATTTAAAGCCGGTAAAAGTTTCTTTAAGAATGACTAACTGGCTAAAATAAAAAATTAAATAGAATAAGGAATATATTTAAACTGACGCCTGATGACAGGACAGTCTTACTTTGTTGCACTGTCCTTTTTTCCATTAAGAAGTTGGAGGAGAATGCCAGCTTGTGTAAATCATTAACTAACTCTCACTCTCTGGTGGTGAAACAGAAGCTGGAGTGGCTATGGACGCATGCCTCACATGTGCCAAAGTGTACGCATTGGGTTAGATACACAATTTGTTCAATAAAATCTATATATAGATATACATGCATTTCAAATAACAGTATGATATGACACAAAGTTTATAATTTAATTTATATGACTTCAAATTCATTTGTGATTTTCCAAAAAAATCTAAATCCAATTAGTCAAACTAGAAACCACAGTTTCTTTCAGCATTTATGCCTCAGCTATTTACTTTTAAGTATTTTGAGTAAAAACTCTCTGGGATAATGAGACCAGTCTAATTTTTCTGCCTCCACTTCTACAAATGATTGTCAAAAAGTTTCCAGTGAATTACATGTCCAGGATGAGAACATAAGTGAAAGGAGGCTCTTTTTAACCACAGCTAGAAAAGGTGTGCTTTTTTACTTACAATCGCAGCATTAGATCACATTTTCCCTCCATGGGTTTGTCAGTGACTGGTGGCAAAATTACCAGCATGTCTGCTGCTTTAATTCACATGTCTCATGTCAGCTTTGTGCTTCCAGCACAATTTTCACCGTTAACAGAATGAGAAAATGGAAGAGAGGGAAAATTGAACACAGGACTAAAATTAGTCCACTACATGTCAATCTTTACAGCCTTATACGACGAACAGGTCTGGTTGACAGTAAGGAGAAGTAAATGGAATAGGTCTAAATTGCATGGCAGCTCAGTCAGGGGCTTGATTATCAGTAACATCCCCTATTGTGATGATGCTGCAATTGAGGAGAGCCAGCTAAGATGTGCAGTGCAGAGAGAATAAAGTACTTGGTCTTTGGGAAACCATGAATAGTTTCACTTGTATGGCTTCACTTTCTCTGTAGTGTGCTTTGTTCATACTGTATGTAGTGTTTATTATAGTCCATACTGCACACATGCATATATTTTTAATGCACATTGCATGCACTACTGCACACATCTAATGTGAAATGCAACTGATGATAACAGGTAACACTAACAAAATAATCAGTGGTTAGTAACACCATAACTAACCACAGCAATAAAACAAAATAAACAATGTTTCTTTAAAAGAAGTTTTTGGTATATTAATCCATCCTACCTCCGAGAGTCATTCCAGCTTCGAAACACTTCTTCAGCCGACAAGACGGACAGTTCTTTCTTCTTAGCTTATCGATGGTGCAGTCGTTTTTGCTCGCACACAGGTATTTCTGTTTGCCTACTTGGACACAGAAACCAGAGGTTACTTGTAGACAAACATCTGTTGAATGATTGAAAATATTAAACACTGGATGTACATGCAGTGTTTCCTCTATGTTGATTGGCAAGTGGCGGTACGCCACAGTTAGATTTCTCCCGCCACGGTATCAGAAATGTACAAAAAGCCGTCTATCAGCAGTGACCATTAGAAAGCACGTCCAAGAATAGCGCGGACACGCGCTTCACAACGCAAGTGGGCACACGTGCCACTCGGAGAAAAGGGAGAAAGAAAAAAGAGACAGGCTGTCCGGAGGACCCGGTTGAGATGGCATGTGTGCATCCTTGAGAACTGTAAGTTGTATAACTTATGTTGTCAGTTCATTTAAGCCTGTATTAGTCTATAGTTCTTGCACATTTTTAGTTTCACCTTCACCTGCTAGCTAAATTGCACGTGGCTGTTGATTCTATACAACGCACTTGATATCATATCATGGCATAGTAGGCTAAACCGTGATTATTTCATACATTCATGTCCCGAAACATATTGGGGGAAATTCATTCAACATAATTCACAGCCAAATAACAATTAAAAGTATGTTATTTGAACATTTATAACCTAACCTAACCTGGCACTGCCTCCGTTTTGGTGTCTGCTGCGGTCCGCCGCTTCCCTTTTTTTCCTCCATAAACTCCGCTCTCAGCAACTTTGCCAGTTGCTGCATGAACTTCCTCAGGGACATTTTACAGCTGGTGCACTCCTTGGAGAGGATGTGTGCAATGATTCCAGCCAGTTGTAGCATGTATAAAGTTATATGAACACGTAGACAGCTACCGGCCATCTACGTGTACCGCGCCTTTCACAGAGTGAGCGGCCGGTGCTTTCCTTCTGATTCAGAACAGAGTCCATCCACGCCGTAGCCTACGTTACCGACTCTGGCTTTGCCTTCGGCCCATCGGTGATGCCCACACTTGTTACTCGAAAGTTACGTTTCTCTGACAGAGACTATGATTATTACTAAGCAACCAAGATGCATCTTCAACCACGCAAAAGATTAAAAACAAAACCGCGAAAAAATGGCCAAAATAGGTAAAAGTGATTGTATTTTCTTTGCCTTTTGTGTAATGTAGGCTATATAAAAACAATTTTAAATAAAAATACAGACTCTTTTAGGAAAAGTCAGGTACCAGCTATTACATTAATTGTTACTCTTATTTTATTACATCCTGTGTGTGTATATATACACATATATTTATATATTTATACTTATATTGTCTGTTCTGTTAACCTGTTTGTTTAACTTATTTTAAATAATGTGTGACATGCACCTACGACACCAAAACAAATTCCTTGTATGTGTAAAAAATGTACTTGGCAATAAAGCTTTTCTGATTCTGATTTCTGATTCTGACACATACATTTCAAAACGTCCTGGCCATTCTAGTGTTAAAGAACAGGCCACAGGGGGACCATCTAGCAGCATGTATACTGCCCTACAAAGCAAAAAGGCAGTAACTGCATTTTTGGTCAAAAATGAGTTATTATCATTTTCATGACATTCAAGGCATCATTTGTTATGTGACAAAACATTTTATCTCAAATGTGTGGCAAAAAATGGCAGTCGTTTGTACAGTAACTGCAAAAAGCCCTAGTGAAACAAAGCAAGAGTACAGCAACATCCATTACTGTATTCTTGTTATGTTTTACCTAACAAAAAATAACTGTGTTGCTGCGCAGTGAAGTTACTGTTTCCATGGTGAACACACACAGCTGATTTTGCGGCATCCTCACAAAACGGTTTTAACATTTGCGATTTCACCCTTCTAACTTCACACAAATTTTGTTTGAGATGGCACAAAGCCGGGGAAAGAAGATGGTCGAACTGGCGTTGAAAAGAAAATACACAGAGAATGATAAGTAACGGTGACAGATTAAACATTTAGAGGCTAGGCTATCACAATATAAACACCTGTCAGGCAGGACTTCCTGTCAGAGGGCCATTCAGATAGCATTATGCTAACAGGCAATACATAATAATGTGGTCCTATTCAAAATAAATTGTCCCCATTTTGGCCTTGATACAGCTTAGCAATGTGAGACTTTAAGCAGCCGTTTCAGCACCAGAACAGCTTCCGGGTGGAAAATATTGACCTAAAATGGTCAAATTAGTTTTGGTTTTGGTATATCCTTGTTCAGGAAAACAAATGGTTCCAATTATTTCAAATACAGTGTATCTAACACACCCAGAGCCCAAGTTGTGGCAAAATAGTTTTTGGAGAATCTGTAGTTACTGCCTTTTTCCTTGGTATGGTGCCACGTTTTTGGTAAGTAATACAAAGCAAGAATAGGGGTAAAATATCAAATTAAATATGAGGATTGATATGTACAAAGAATAAGCTAATATAAAGTAACAAAAACAGCCACATGTTCAATAATTTACCTACAACTACTTAGCTGGATGACAGGATAACTTTAAAGTAATTTTTCTCAGTTCTGCACTCTGCGTAGTTACTGCCTTTTTGCTTTGTAGGGCAGTATGCTACTCAGCATTAATGGGCCACCTCTTTCTGAATTCCCCTATAGCCGAGCCTTGGAGTTATTTTTGCAAAAGACAAGAAAAATCAAATGCACACAGCAAGGCTGCAAACTTTACCACTGAGGCAAATATGCAATTAGTTTCAATATGAATGGTTTCATACTATAGCCTACTTTGGGTTTTGGTTTCCCTATGAATAATTTCTTGTAAAATTCATTTTGTAGACCTACAGTTCCTCAAAAATACAGTTCAATCAAAACAAAATGAAAATATGCCTCATGTGTGAATATGTTCAGTTCCGTTTAATACATAAAACATTTGGCGGAGGGGCGCGGGACTAGAGGGGGGGTTTCCGACAGATCTGCCCCCACTGCTAAAAGAAATCCTAAAGGAAACACTGACATGAATCTGTGAAAGTGATTCCAGCTGAGATAAAAGGCAACAGGTTTAGCTGTTGAGTACTAGGATCAGTGTAGAAAAACTCGGGACCCAAGTGACCCCCTTTAACTTCTACCTTCTGCAGCTCTTTTGAAGAAAACCTTGCAGCTGCCACAGGTGAGCGCACCGTAATGGCAGCCAGAGGCCTCGTCTGAACAGATCAGGCACATCCTCTGTGGTGGAAAGAAGAACTCCATGGGAAACATGTGCTCTCTGCCAGCCTCGAACCTGCAGTCGAACATATGAAACAGGACTTCTATAAACCATGAACGGCTACAGTAAAAGACACTCGTTGATATATAAAAAAAAACAAAAAAAAACTGTTAATGATCCTCTGTTGATGACTGACATTTGATTGTTGTTTACTGGTATTATATCTGTATAATATCATTATTATAAAATTATTTATTTTCATTAGAAGCCATTGTTGATGTTCCTCACTGGGTCACTTCACATTATTTCCTTACCCCCGCCAAGAAGGTTAGCAGGATTACGGAAAAACTACCGGCCCGGTTTTAATGGAACTTGGTGGTAAGGTGTAGCATGGGCCAAGAAGAAGCCCCTTACATTTTGGAGCATATCAGAATCACAGGGTGGATACACAAATCCTTTTTCACTTTCACTAACATTGCGAGATCACGATATAAAGCCTTGGCCGAGGTCTGTGGTCTCAGAGTTCCCCTCTTGTTATTCATTGTTTAGGTATTTCACTTGTTTGTATTCCGGCTTTATTATCTTGTGAAACTAATATATCCCATTTTAGGATAAATAAAGCCTAAACCTGGGCTCATATACCACAGTATGTCCAAACAGTAATTGCTTTTAACTTGTTAAATACTGTCCAAACTGTAACCCCAGAGCAGTTACTGTTCACTCCCCATAACTGGGCTATGGCCTCTAAGTGGACAGGACGAAACATGTGTGGGAAAGATTTCCGAGCCATCCATGCAGCCAAGAGGGGAGGGGCTGGAACGATGGGCGCCCAGCTTCAGCCTTGAACACAGAGAGATTGGAAAAGGTTCAGACATAACGTTGCCTCAGTGACGTGCAACTTAGATATCAAGGTTTGCTGTAAAAGAGACAAGGGTGAAGCTGAACTGTTTCCTAGGTGATTTTAGGTCACATTAGGGGAATTAGAGAACAAATGGGGACACTGGTGTTACATGGAAATGATTTACACTGTATGTTCGAAATATATATATAAATATATCATTCTCTGTCAGGGGTTAGAAGATTCTTTCTTTTTTAAATGATCAGATTTGACTATATTTATATTGTAGATTGGCTTTAATATTTCTGTTATAGATTATTATCAAATCCATGTTTAGCCACACCCTTGGAATGTATATAGTTTAAAAGAAATTATTGGATAACAAAATATAAAGACATACGATGCACAAGAGAAAATTAAATAATGTGCAGAAACACATATACTCACTGACCCATACAGATAAATGTTTTCTATTACATTTTACTGGTACCAAACCATTTTGTGTGAAACATCTCCACAATGTCTTTATTTACATAAAACGAATGGTCTTTTTCGTATTTTAATGGTTTTTAACTATAAATGTCAGTAAAATCTAACTGAAGCCATTGCCCATGCACAATGCTGTTTGATTAATGCAGCAGAGTAGGAGGATTATTGGTACCTCTGTGGGTTCTACTGTATGTACAGTATGCAATAGCAATAATTTTCTATAATAAACTTTAGAATGGAAAACTTTATAAAGTGTTTTAGGTTGTAGAACCAGGGTTGCAATTAAATACAATCATTCAATTAAAATAATATTAGATAATATTAGATAGAACCAACAATAATAAAACAGATAAAACATGTTGATATATAACAGTGTGCTGGGATTAATGAAAAGCTTTTTTTTTTTTTTTTTTTTTTTTTTTTTTTTTGTGAAAAAGATGTCACTGATTCTGCAGCCCAAGATCTTTAGGCAGGGAGTCCAGATCTGAGGGGCCCTGACTGTAAAAGTTGGTCACTTTTAGCCTTGAACCAGGACAGGAAGAGCCAGCAGAGCCCTGTCTGAGGATCCAATGCTGCTGCATGAGCCACTTCCATGATCGTTAATAAATGTCAATGAGCTATTTGAAATACACGCTTTCTCGCACAGATTTGCTTCAGCTTGTTTCATTTTTATTTGTTTGCCTCATTTCACTCTGTATTATTTGCTAAAACTAATATGCATTCATGAAGATTTTGAAGTCAAAGTAAGCTTGTGAGCTTGGAAACTGTGTATTCAGTGTTTATCCTTGGGCTAAATAGTTAACATCTGTTTTCAATCATTTGTGAGGTATGATCACTAGATATAATTCACTTCACTCCATACAACGATGAGTCCAAATTGGAGGCATACAGGGTCCACTTCTCACTCTGCTCTGTGCTAATGCCCCTTTAGGTCTTAAAATCTGGTTGGTTAAAGATAAATTCATCAGTCTGTTTGTGTGACAATTACAATTAGAAAGTTTAAGTACAGCACAATGCCACCAGACCAGTGTGGCCGCACTGTCAGCTAGAGTCCCAGTATTCAAACAAAACTACACATAACTGCAATGCCATGTACGCTCAATCAGCTGTGCCAGAATGTAGTAGTTAAAGAAGAATTCAGATCTTTCACTTACAGTGAAGTTGAAGCAGCAAATACTCCACCTCAAGTGAAGGTCCTGTATTCAAAACCTTACTCAAGTAATAGTGCGTAAGAGTTATCAGCAAAATTAACTTGAAACTTGAATATATGATGTTTTTGAATTAACATTACTGCTGCATTAATGTGTATGTTGCAATTTACTGCTCTAAATGTTTAAGGTTGTGCTAATTTTAACTCCTTTATGTTCTTTGGGCAGTTTAATCTACAGCAATGCATCCTATTCTATAAGATCATCACATGTGCAACACATCCTCATACCTAAACAACATTATAGGTTGATTTTATCGATTTGTAAATGGACTGTGTTTACATAGCGCTTTTCTAGTCTTAACGACTACTCAAAGCGCTTTTACATAGTACAGGAACCATTCACCATTCACACACTGTTGGCTGAGGCTGCCATACAAGCTGCTCATCAGATTAACACACACATTTACACACCAACGGCGCAGCATTATCAAGAGGAAACCTGTACCTCTCAGCGCTCCAGTGTCTATATGCTTATGCACTTGGTGACATCCTGCTCACCAAGTCTAAACTGAATAAACCATGATCTGAGACAGAGGTCTGGCTCGGGACATCTGTCAATGATCAATCATCTCTCTCTCTCTCTCCCAGTGCAATCCCTATTTTTACCTATTGCAATCCAAATATTCAATAATGACAAATTACCATCAAAATATAAGCAGCATGCCCATTTTGCCATTAGGCAAAGCATGTTTAGGACTCTATGTCTTATTAATTGAAACAGAAAAAACTTAGATCACAGTGTTTCTCTGTGTCCTCACATTAAGAACACCACTGATTACTGTTTGATCTATATTCCTTGCTTAGATGTTTCTAATTTAGTAATATAAACAAGCCATATGGTTGTTTGGTTTGGAGCATGTTGGCACTTATGTACTGAGCTCTAATAGCCAACATTGGTGTCATTGTTCTCAAATGAGGCAAACAAATGAAAATCCAACAACCTGAAACAAACATAAGCAAATCTATGCAAGGAAGCATGTATTTCAAGCAGTTCATTGATATTTATCTGGTCAACAATCACTATCAATGATTCACTAGCGCAGTGAAATCACAGACAGTTGGAGAAAAGCATGATGCCTTAGTCTGGGGTACACATGGTACCTTGTGTCCGTCAGTCAACATGTCTACTCTGTGGCCTTTGTATTCCTGGAGGCAACACTCAGATTTGGCAGACCATGCAAATAATTTATAACGTTGAGAAAATGTCTAACCCAACACTAACAAAGCATGTGAAAAGCTTTGGATACATTTGTAAAATTATCAGCATGCGTCTGAAGTTGTCACAGATTTTTTGTTTTAACCACTTGCTTCCACTTCAAACCCAATTGGAATCAAACATTATTTTCTGTAATTTTGTGTGTATTCTGTACTTCGGAAAACAATCAAACTAATTCAGTGAGAATATTCTCCTACAAGAAAACTCGATTTATGCTTGCACACAAAGCCGTATATCAGAAGACAAAGAACACATTTCAGTGATACGCATATTTTCACTGGATGCATTCTGAAATAGTTGTATTAAAGAATAGAATTACACTTTCTTGATTTGTGTTCAAATGGATGTTATGTTATGAGCAGGTGCTGCAGACAAAACCCTGAAAACAATATTTTTTGATGTTTGATGAAAAAGCATGCAAGGACGAAAAAAAAATGTCTTCAGAATTTTGTGAATTTTTATGTTTAACAAATCTTACAGATATTATTACTTTATCCATTTTATTTACAGTGTTAGCTTTCATAAAGCATGGCTTCATAATGGGGAATTACTCAAAATAAAGGAACATTTTTACAACAATTTATTTTAACATGGGCTCTTTCCACTCTCTTCTCCTCAATTAGAAGGAACTTCGTTTTAAAACTTTGTCAGTAATAATTGAAATATAAAAAAACATGAAATCAGCTCTGGGTTAAAATGCAAGGATGTGAACCAGCCAAATATATTCCTACATCTGTTTCAAAATGCAGTACAACCTCAGTTTGATGATCTTAAGTTTGCAAAGCATTTATTAAAAGTAGCCTAATAATGTCGTAAAATACACTTTTGTAAAAATAAGAGAATAAAAGTATTCCTTGTTATTTAAAAAAAAACATAAATACCAAACAACTGTCTTAAAGCAGAATGAGAGCCTAAATATATCTAGATGATGACGTTTATGTTATATTATGAGAAAGTGTTGCATTTTGTTGCCATTAAGATATCAATCAACTAAAAAACGTCGAATTTATGTGGGAGTAACTCTACAGATGACAGACTCTTAACATTCATGTCTGGGTCAGATTAAGGTTAGACTGTGGTCACACTGGAGATGGCTAGCACTAAATAAGGATCAGAGTGTAAATGTGTTGCAATATATTCTAGAAGTTAGAACAAACTCACCCTTCTCTGCTCTCCAAATATTAGGTTATTTCAGCTTATTTATCACATACTACAATCTTATTATTATTATTATTATTATTATTATTATTATTATTATTATTATTATTAATTATTAGTATTACTTACCTGGTGTCATTGTAGGCGACATCTAGCCATTCGCCAACTTCAGTCTTCACGTAGTTGGGGTTGGGATAAGGCGGCCTCAGCATCCCGCCAGGGTACCACTGCTCAGGACGGATGACGCTCCTTTCATGTGGATTACATATGAACGCGGTGTTGGCCCCTGTGCTCTGTGCATCCATGCACTGCCTCGAGCCCCAACACTGAGTGTTGTACTTCTCATTAAAGGTGTAATGACTGCCCCACAATGCCGATTCACCGGTGTCCTCACATTCCACTTTGACGCTGTATTGTTCTGGCTGATAACACCCGAACTTGTTCTCCATGGCTTCCCCGAAGTCTATCGCTTCGTCAGGTGGCTTGTAAACTCGGCACGGTCGCTCTGTAGCCGTCTGACCGAAGTGTGCCAAGTTGCCTGGCGCGGATATGGCATAAGAACAAGAGGCGGCACGCGCTCTGTCCAGTTGACCTGTCCCTTCTGAAGTTGTGTCATCAGCCTCGCACACTAGTGTGAAGTTCTGCTCGTCCACAGATGTCCGAGTGGAGGTAAGGTGTTGAAGACGCGCATCAGTCTCTGAACTTTTGAACATTTCCACAAGTTGCTTCTGGTCGTGCAGGGGACGCTCGGGGCACGTGTAGTACTCGGTGACAGCACCCTGAGCTCCGGGGCACTTCAGAGGCACGGCTCCGACTCCGAACAAATACTCTCTTCTCATTTGGTCATTTGCGGCACGCGGGGGCAGAGTAACGTCCATGTCGCTCAGTCCCAGCGACACGGACACAGCTTTGCACAGCTCCCTGGTTGTTTCCGAGATTGTGGTGCAGGCAGAAAAAGAGCTACTGTCGCCCACACGGCAGTCAGCGTTTAACAACTCCTCATGAGGAGCAGCAGCTGTCTGGCAGCAGGGTTTTTCCATGTCACAGGCTAGCGGGCTAATGTGTCCGGAGCCGTAAATGTTTGCGTCCATACTGTCGGGTTCTGTCAGCCCACCGGCACCGTTTTCTGTTGAGGTTTTAGTAAAACAGACCCGACTTTCTTCAGTTTTTAGCGCCATGCTGGGAGCGCTCACAACGTCGCCTGTCTTTCTTTTCTCCCCACTTGGCCACATTTTGGTCCGAGAAAACTGTCGGTTAGTTTGGCTCATTTCCCAGAAAGTGTTTACTTGGCCAATATACCGAACTTTGCACGACAAAGGTCTCTTCAACCCCCACGTTGGGGAAAAACTGTTTTAGTAAAGGTGTTAAGGGAGCTACAGCAGTCACAAACTCCTCCTTAACTGAGATTCTCAGAGTCAGAGCTATTCGCTCAAGTTGGGTTTGATGGGAAGGGAATCCAGGAAAGGACTTTTGTATCCGTCAAACGCGAGCACTTCTCCCACTGAAATAAAAGCAGAGCGCTGAATGATTTATTTGTCAAATGCTTAAATGCGGAAGACAGATGAGAATTCACGTTGATATTTAGGCCTACATCATGTATGTTTCACACAAAGCAAACCCATCATTTATGTAGGCCTAGTAGCCTACATGTTTATTGACTCTCTGCGACTTCCTCGGGGCACGAGCCTATTTCCCATTCAGCCCGAATACGCAGTTTCTGTTTTTACTCCCCAATTAAAAAGTGATTGTTGAAGTTAATCATTTTAAAGAGGTGTTTTCACAGTGCCCCACAGTTTGCATGCTGCTATTAGGCCAGTGGTCAGTTATTCAGATAATACAGATACACCTGCTAACATCTGCAAAAGGTCTGTCATCAATAGCACAGTCAGAATCCAGAAGGCCTATACACAGCCATCTGAATTAATGGGTCAAAGGGACATACCGTCTTGTATTTTAGTGGGATCAGAGATGTTTTACAGAGCCAACCATTAAATATTAAGAAAAGCAAAAATGATACAGTTGTCACCACACATTGAATTCAAGAATTATGGGAATTCAGGGCATTTTTTGCTATCCCCTTAAACTCCCTTTAATGTTTGTCCTTTACTGTGCAGGAAGATGTGTGTGCACATCTTTGTTTTGTTTTCACATTCATCTGCTGAAGGAGGAAAGTTTTGTTTTGCACACCTTATATCTGAGTTTAAGACATATCATACTATTAAAGGATTTTGTGACATCACAACATAAACATCCTAATATTCACCTTAATGTGATGTGGAAACTTAAAGCCTCCACTGGGCATACGCCGAGAATGGACTAAACGGCTTGGGTCCAGTATAACTTTTGAAATAAACACTTTTTGCATATTCAAAGATTCAGATTTTTCAATGAGGAAGAGGGAGTAGTTTTAATAATTTGAACAAGGTCACTGAACGTTTTGTGGAAAAAACATATCAGACTCACATTATTACTCAAAGCAGAGCATTTTTATGTCTAAACCCTTACAGTGTAAATACATGTTTTTTCAAACATATATACATATGTACTCATATACTGTATATCAGAATTTGTTTTAATTAATTAATATTTTTCAGCATATCCTGTTATATTTCATGGTTATACTGTACTATTTCATGCATATGCCACTGCAACTTCTCATAGACTGACACATACCAAACTCAAACTAGTTAGCACAGTCATTACCGCAACATGGCTGTGCGCACTGTTGACAATATGTCTATCCCACTGTTTTGGGATAGACAGAAATGGAATCTCCAGCATTTTTTGTGGGAGTTCTTCAGTTGAAGAAGTTCTGTTTGTTGACAAAAACACTCTACATTACTTTTAGAGCACCCATCAGCTTTTGGAACTTCCTTTTCTCCAGCCATGGCCACAACAGCTGAAGGCCAAGGTTTTTCTGGGAAACGCTTGTCAGATCTTGGCTTCCCAAGTTAGAAACTTGGCCAGAAAAAAAAAATTGCTGTTGCAACAGCAAGGTCGAGGCAGTTGAGGTAACTAAATGAGTTTCCCTCATAAGTCCTAACATCTCTTGGCACCACTACCTGGACAGTATTCTGACATTTGTCACAGTCAGAGCTCATGTCATATGACTTAGTTTCGTCATTCTCATGCTTTTAAATTGTTCATACATGGCACATGAAATTCCTCATCATCAGGTACCCTACATCTTCCTTTCCAGAGCTGCTGTCATCAAAACCTCGCAATATAAACCTGACAGCCAGGTGCTGCATCATCATGATGTGACAATAAGCTAATATAAACAAACTTTTTCATCATTATTCATAGTAACAGTGAGACACAAGCGCCATCATGAGACCAAACAGGAAAACATTACCTGCTTTTCATTTCTATAAAGCGTAGCGCTTGATACATTATGTCAAATGCTTGTTTGAAATGACAGTCACATCACATGATTCATGATGTTCAAACTGATGCTCACAGTGTATCCTTAAGAAGCCAGAGGTGAAGTTAAAACCCATCAAAGTGCTATAAATATTATTTCTATATAAAGACATATAAAAGAATTTAAAAAAAATTATTTCCCCTTGTACATTTGTCATTTCTCATACTGTACAGGGAACATACAGCCTAAGAAACATGAATAAAAGTTTTCTGACAAACGTTTTAAGCATCTATTTTAGACAATATTTATTCATCATCATCATCATCATCATCATCATTATTATCATCATTGTCATTATCATTATTGCATAGATTTATTGTGCATTTATGGGATAGAAACTATGAAATCAGTGAGGTGTCTTGTCAATGCATAGATGCTATAATTTCTACCAACCAGCTATCACTTTTCTTTCTGTTTTCAGAACCCCAAATCTGACAACCCTTTTCAGCAAGAAACATGCAGAAAAAAGACCAAAAACCTTTAAAAGGCTTTGTGTGACTATCTTTACAGCGGGCTGGACTAAGAACGACGAATCACAGACGACAAAAGGAAAACCAGCAGTATGAGCATCTCTCCGCGATGAACTGAACAACTTCCATGCACACTTTGAGATAAACTCTCCGGCTTTTTGCATACAGGCCAGTTAGATCTACTGACAACTCCATCTCCCTCGCCCTCACTGCCCTCTCCCACCTGGACCAGAGGAACACATATGTGAGAATGCTGGTCATCGGCTATAGTTCAGCATTCAACACCATTGTGCCCTTTAAGTTTGTCACCAAGCTTAGAGACCTGAGGTTCAACACGTCTGTGATTGATCTGGCGGAGCTCTACACCCAGCAATGTAAGAAGAAGGCCAACAGGATTATCAGACACAAATCATCCCAGCCATTAACTGCTCTGCCTGCTGCTGTCCGGCAGACGGCACCGAAGCATTCAGTAGCACAATAACATACATTGCCACAGCAGTGACATGTTTGGAAGTATGGGGGTTTTCCCTGCTCGTGCTGTGTCCTTGATGCTGTGAATTAGTTTTGACACTGATCATGACAGTGGATCTGAAGGTTGTTTTTCTCATGAGGTTGAGTACTGATGTTAACTTTTCTTTAAGGATGGCCTTCACAGAGTTTTTTATATCTCCCTAATCTGACCATTCTACCCATTGCCAGCTGGGAGAAGATGACTCGTACGCACATAGCCACATACAAATATAGTCAGTACACAAAATATTAATCAATGCATTCATCTACCCAGCTCACAACAGCGTCACCAAGGCAGATTGTTCAGGGCTGCTATTGCATTGTTTCTTAAAATATGCTGCCATTTGTCCTGCAGCTCTCCCATAAAAGGTGAAGGCTTCTCTTAGCTGGTGGAACCCTTCAAATAGCTTGCAACACCAAGACTCCATGTGGGGTAACTATCATACAACAGAAGTTGTTCTTGCCATGGAATAGCTTACAAAATTTGGAGAATAAGCTTATTTGGCACTATCTTGTCAAACAGTTTACATATTGTTGGTCATGCCTGTCAAAGCAGCCCCGAGACTGCAGTTAAGATGTTGCTGTTTGTGTTTTTGTCTTGTTGTCTTGTCTGTTGACAGCTACTGACTTCAAGCAATACTAGAATAACTACAGCGAACCTGCTGAAGCAAAGTGCTTCAGACAGTCAACTCTTTAAAACAGAGACAAGGGTTGCAAAAGGTACATTTTCCAAGGGAAGCTAAGCTTGTGAATTTTGGAACAATTGCACAATTCCAATAGTTAAAGATAATTATGTAATATGTCTGCATTAAAATATCTAAACCTACTATACCTATTACTTGAATTGTAACCATGCTCTGCATTCAGCAGCACACTCTTTCATCACAGCAAAGTGCACAGTTTATAAACTTTTAACACATTCTGCTAGTTTTTCCTAGCTAGCTGGGGGATGTACCTTCATTGGTTGTTCACTTTAAATCCAAAGTTTGCACATGGCCTACATTGTCAGCTCAAATTAGAAAAGTACCTTTCCCCATTAGTTAACTTGCTAGCTAACTCACCACAAAGCACATTTCCCATTGTATGTATATGACAAACTGATGGCTTTTTTAATTACAAAAAATGAACAAAGGGCTTATTCTTCAGAGGGTTAATTGATTGATAAATTGATTATTTCATTTCTATTATAGAAGGGTTTAAAATTATGTTTATCATGTGGCGAAAGGTTTGTTTCCATCTACGTAAAAACAGCTTGTGCATATTACTCAAACATAACCCATATATTCCATACATTCTCTATTACTGTTATTTCCAGTTAATTCCCATAAATTGCTTTTGGATCCCATGGAATGTTTCCACCTTCTCAAATATACTACAAAAATACTATATATTATATACAGTTTTAAATGTTATCCAGGATGATATGGTCAAATATGGCTCTGCTGCACAGGCATCTTACTATACGTCTTTGCGCTAGCACCAAAACATGAACTGCCCAATCAATCAAAATCTTCTGATACACAACTCCAATCTGAAAAATCGTACTCATGTAGACACAGCAGCTGTTGGATCTTAATTTTAATAATAATGTTGCTTTTCATTGTATTTTCTTGCAATCCATCACTGAACTGTTCAAGTGAAAACCATCAGAAAGAGTAAAATCCAATGGCCAACATGCACTCGTTCAGATAAAGATGTAAATGCATGTTGTTGCATGTCAACTCTCTTTGCCTTCTTATGTTTCCATCCAGTTGCTGTGTTCTCTATCCAATAAAGCCAAAAGCCCTGTTCTTGAGTACACTGAACTTTGAGCCGCGTACGTTAATAGATAAAGAACCAACATGAAAACATCAACTCTTTTGTCTTAACCAACTGAAAACAGAAATACTTGCGAGAGTCAGTTAGTTGACGTGATTATGAAGTTTGATTTATAATATGAAGAAGAAACATAAAGTTAGTTTTATAGGTTACATTATCAGTAACCTAGGGCCACAAGTGTAAGTGTTTGGGTGTTACAGCATCAAAAACCCTCATCGATGGTGATGCCTTGGCTTGTTACGAAGCAGTACATGTAGGCCAAGGATCCCTCCTTTTGATCCACATTTACCTTGATGTTGTCCGGGACAACCATCTCTGCAGTGCAGCGGCCTGTGAGATAAACTGGTAGGATGCCCAGATCAGCCCGTTAAGCCCAGTGGACAAGAACCAAGATCCTTTAGAAGCCAGTTAAACTGGGGGAAGTAAAGGATGGACTTATTTTAAATCTCTCTATCTAGGCGCATATTACTGTTAGTTACCTTGAAGGAAATCAGGATTCAAATGTTTGTGTTTATATGAGCAATGACAGAAACTGATACGCATATGTGCGTTATAAACTTAAATTGAAACTCTGCTAAATCCGAGGTTTCCCCAGCGAGGGTTTGGGGACCAAACTTGGAACACCCATGCTGTTTGTAACCTTGAATTTTCACTTCCCTATTTTTTTTAGGAGAAGACGAGCTCATGTCTCAGCCTTAGCATTTTGCCTCTTAGAAACCTTGCTTTTTCCTCTCTGCTCTCCCACACATTCCCGCCTTTATCTCCAGCCACTCTTAGCTCGAGAGTGAGGGTAATATTAGGCTTCATATACTATCAGAAAAAGGAAAAATGACACTAAGTTGTTATTGTGAATTCTTGCCAAATAGTTATGCAGGGAAAGTGTAATTTGCATGTTGGTTTTCACACTGTGGAGCCTGAGAGGTTTAAACCAGAGCAAACACAAATGGAACATTTTAATGTCACTGCACTGCAATTCTGTCATTTTACCTTGCATATTTTATTTCTACAATATAAAGTTTTTTAACATTAGGAGGCAAGTTAACAAGTTAATTGCACTGAGCACAGTTATAAAGTCTCTCAAAAAATCATAGTGAGTTTGGTTGACTCCCATTTCAACTGGCTTCAGCTTAAGCAAGGCTACTACAGAGTACAAAATGCAGGTGTTAAATGTTGCAGTCGGCGTTCTTATCGGGGACATTTCTGTCTGGCAGTCATTCATGACCTTCTGTCCTTAAAAAAAGGGAATGACCTAACAAGAAGTAGGTCTGTTTTGAAACTCATACTGTTATAATTGTTTGTCTATAACACACAGGCCCATGCCAAACTCAGCTCCAAATCTCTCAGTTGTAAAACTGAATGGATGAGATGGAAAGGAAAGAAAGAGAGGCATTGCCTGACTGAAGCTTATAGAAGCCTTGGCCACTATGTGCCCTTTTTTGTTGACGCAGATGCATTTCTGCAACTCTCTGGTAATTTCTGAGGTTGTAGTTTTGTGGTTTGATGCCACAATAATCCTGTTAGGAGGTCATCAATCTCTTTTGTTGAGCTTTAGACAGTTAAGCATTTGCTGCCATAGTTTTCAAGATGGCTTTCCTTACGCTAGTAATTTTTTTTGCTGCTTTTGCAGTCAATAATAGCTTCTCTTTAAGGTGACAAGATCAGTTTTGCAATGCATCGTAAACAAGGACACACACATTTATCCTGCATTTGATTTAATTCATCACAGTTTTGTTTGTATTAGAGAAACTGAAATGTAACAGTTTCATGAGCATGCATATGCTATTTTTTACAAATGATTTACCATTAATCATGACCAGGAAAAAAGGTTGCATGTAAACTGACAATTCAATACTATTGAAATACTATAAGAACTAGGAAGTCTTTCAGTCAGTTGTGGAACAAATAAGAAGAGGTAAGGGGAAAGGCTGCAGATCGTGTCAGAATACAAATATCAAATCAAATTCAACCTCAGTAACTTTAGATACATTCGCCATCAAATGTCCACGCAAGCAGCCAAAATGTACATGCACTCTATGATCTTCTCACATATCACTTACTGTTTACCCATTTGGTCACAAGCTAGTGTTACATCTCTGAAACCTCTGAAGTCACTTCACAAACGAACATTTTTTAAATCCTGGACAATAAACTGAAACTACAAAAACACAGATTACTCAACTGGGAAAACATGGTCAAATATTCAAATCTATGTCTTGTCTATAAAATTATTCATGGTTTATCATCCCCTCCTCTCCACCAGTTTGTCAACATCCAAACAGCTGATCACAGCAGAACCAGAGGTGCAGCGAGGGGAGATTGTATCATTCAATTTAGGAAAAGTGTATTTGGACAAACTGATTTTTCTGTTTGAGCAGCTACTGAGTGGAACCTCACCCCCATAACACATATAGTACATTTAAGATCCAGTTAAAGAAATGGCTCATTGATAATCAGAGCCGTCAACATTACCATTAACTTCTTGACCTGCTCTCGCTGCCCCCTGCTGGCTTCTTGCCTTGTGTGTGTGAATGTGTTCATGTCTTTGTCTGATGCAGGGCTCTTCAACGTTTTTTAAGCCAAGGACCCCTTAACTGAAAGAGAGATGGACAGGGACCCCCTACTACTGCACATATAAAATTAAGTTGAATATTAAAATTTTCATTAAAATTTTGGGTACAATGATTGACTGTAAATTGTCATGGTCAAAGCATTATACAATTATTATGAATAAGATGGGGAAATGTGTTTCAATGTTAAGGAAGTGCTTCAGGGTAAATATAAGGCGACAAGTGGCCATGTCATTAGTCTTTAGTTTGGACTAGTGCCCCCAACACTCACATTAAGATATTGCGAATAGTTCCGAACAAATCAGTACTCTGTACTCTTAAAGGTGCTCTAAGTGATGTGATGTGTTTTTTAAGCTACAACATTTTTTGTCACATACAGCAAACATCTCCTCACTATCCACTAGCTGCCTGTTCCCTGAACACACTGTAAAAAAACGTGGTCTCTGTAGACAGCCCAGGCTCCACAAACGGCAACAAAAACAAACCGCGCCAACCTGCACAACGAACCATAACAAACCTGAGCCTGGGCTGTCTTCAGAGACTGCGTTTTTTTACAGTGTGTTCAGGGGACAGGCAGCTAGCGGATAGTGAGGAGATGTTTGCTGTATGTAACGAAAAATGTTGTAGCCTAAAAAACGCATCACATCACTTAGAGCACCTTTAATTATTGGTCTTAGTTATTCTTAGAACACATGTTGGTGACATGCATAAAAGTTTGTCTTGGCTCAGAGTAACAGACAGTTTGGAAGTCTCACTACTTATTTAAATATTTCTTACTAAATTGTTGGTGGTCTTATACAAACAATGTACTTCTATTTTGGATTTACATGATTATACCAGGCAAGCTAGTGAAGTTAAATTGATGTTGTCAAAACCACAAACAAGTGCATTGAAAATATTTTGTAATGTGTAGAGCCATAATTTCTCGTCTGTACTGTAATTCAGGAAACATGCAAAGATACACTGAAATGTCTCCATAAACATCTCCTTCATTACTCTCCATTCTCATATTGTAATTTCATCTAGATATAAAGCTTAGTTGTAACATACACTCAGGTATTACATCAATCACACTTAAATATTAAATTGGTGTAATAAGGATTAAGCTGGGAACTTGTCGTACAATGTAATGTTTATGAATTTGTGTAAAGCAGAAACCTAATGAGGTTAGTGTGACATTGCATGTACTTGAATAGTAAACAATTGAGAAACAGTTAAGTATTTAGTTCTGCTATGTTATGAAATACAAAAAGTTTACTTTTATCTGTTGACCATTTAGCCTACTGTATTGCTATAATTGTTGCAAAGCATTTTATATATTATTATAAGTATATTAACAGTGACATTTATATTACATTACAGGTGCCAACTCTGCAGTCACCGGTTGTACTTTATGTCCTTAACTTGAGCATGGCATGGGAGCAGCTGTGTGGCAGTCAAAATACATAAAAAATCATTTTTTTTTTTAAATATTATCTTATACATTTTTGTGTTTTTTGCTTTAGTTTTTCTTCATTCTTGAAATTAGTTTTCCTTCATCCAGGTGCTTTTCACTAACAATAAAAAAGCCAAACTGCTAAGCAGACAATATAATCTGCCTATCTTCTAACATCAGATTCAGCCATAATTGACATTAAGTGCAGGTGATAGTGAGCAATGTGCTTTGTCTCGACTGTGTCTGTATTCATTGTATGACACAAAGCCTTTCTTGCACAGAGAAATAGAGAGGAATAGGTTGTTTATTGCTATATAAACAGTACTGTTCTAATTTGTTCTTTAATTTTGATAGACTCCAAGTTTGCCTGAACAACTTTATCGGCTGAAATAATGCAAAACATGACTACATTTGCTATTAGAGCTTGCCTGGAATTAGTTTTTTGAAAAATGGTTGAATAATTTACTGGTCTGAACCAATTTCATACAAATGCTTGATTAAGCAAAATCGTTCCTAAACACACCTCTCTTTAAGCTTTAACATCTTTTTAATAAAGTGGTTTTCAAACATTGTTACTGCGACCACAGTGACATTGTGAGTTTTCTTCAGGACTTTAGTACAATATGTGGCTTTCCTTGTACCCATCTAGTGGCTAATAGAGGAAATGCATTTTAACAATACACTGTACAGATGATACTGTAAATGCAGACAATTGCAGCTCAAAGACTTTGTTAACTACAAAGTCAAAGAGTATGTCATCAATCATTTCAAGAGGAAGTGATGGATTTTCCATGTATTGTTTTTATTAAATGAAGCTGTGATTTGAAGTTAACGCAAAGTGAAGGCCAAAAAATGGATCAACGTAAAATAGAATGAATGAATGGGCTTTTGTTTGTGGTGTTCAAAACATTGAGAAATTTCACAAAAACAAACACACACACTCTGTGGTATGAGACATCGAGACACTGGTCTTTCCAGACAGTATAATACAGATACAAAGCCTGTGACTTCAGCACCAGAGACCGGTGTCTACTAAACCTATCTGACTACGAGATATTAAATGTTCTTAGTAGCATTGTTGCATTTTACACTGTTGCATTTTTACTCTTTACAGTAACAGCTCAGCGTTGTGGCAAAAGGCTATAGTTTACAAGACCAGGCAATTTCTGCAGAATTGCAGTCTTTGCTTTAACACCTGAACTGCACGCATTTGAGCTTTAACTACACTTAAAATGTCTCTGCGTCATTGTTCTTCCAAATCTGACATCTACAGTGTTACCAGGACACACATGTTCACACTGAATAAAAGGGCATTCAGCAACCATTTCAAATCTATAATCTGAATGTGAAATGAGACTAAGGTATAAGTCACAGACGTACACAGTTGCTTTTTCTCATTTGTTCAAGCTGTTAATTTGACCACAGACATCAAGAATGATTTCATTTGTCAATTTTTAAAAATGACACTGAAAGAAACTCAATGTATTATAATCTATTGCATCAATAAACGTGTTCTTTCTGCTAATTTTGCAACCCATCCAGATAATCCTTTGTATCAGCAGGAATGGGACAATACACTGTCATCCTGAATTAGTTGACTTTACTAGAAATTTGCGTGCATTAGTAAAATAATTTTTTCTGGAGTCATGTTGTCTAAGATACGCATGTTAAGTCAACACATTAGGCTACTTCTCACTACTATGAAAGTAATTTGCTAACATAAAAATGATTTTTTTCTTTGTGACAATCTATTTTGAAGAACAAGGTATTGAACACATTTGTTCCAAAGTATATAGCAGGGAAAACAAGCAACTTAAAAATTGAAATTTCCCAATGTGCTGTGCTGAAAAGGGACCTTCCCCCTAGAGAACGCAGTTACTGATTTCTAATCTGTAAATTACACGCTGTCACTGCCCAGAAGCCATCAGTCCCCACCCGGGTCTCGGTCATGGTGCAACAATGAATGCAGGTAAACTTGAACATTAAATCAACCATACAAAACTAAAACCCATGCATAAATGCACACCCAACATTAACAGAACAATAATAAAACACACTTTAACTAGGACAGAAACCGTTCAGAACATATATTTTGTTTCCCATGAGCCTTTGCATCACAGAACAGTTCAAATGACCCCGCCCCTCCCATACAGAAACTTAACATCCTTAGTTATCCCTGCTTAATATGATCTGTGCACTGCATACTTAGGCTGATTATTACAAACAACTAATGTGATTTAGTAATGAATATGTTTTTTTTAACAAAACATGTAAGAATAAGTAGTGACCACTAAAAAGTTTAATTGCAACTAAATCTGGGTTTACAGTTTTAACGTCCTCTTTCCCCAAAATACAAAGGTGTGCATTTTGTTGACCTCTCAGACGATGGGGTCGTTTGTATCTGCTGTATCGAAGCTAATTTTATGTACAACCCCTGAGTGTAGACTGTTTATATAAATACAGTATCTTTCAAATTCATACAATGGTGTAAGCACAGTAAGCCTTGCAGTGAAACAGTTCTTAGAAACTGTATGCCAACATGAGCAGTCTTGTCACTGACATTTTGCTTTTTCATTTCAAAATCTTACATCTAATTTATTCTTCAAATAAAGCAAACTTTTTAAAAAGTTTTTTATTGCTTTATAATAACTAATTTTATTTGATTTGTTCAGACTTGGTGAAAGAAATGTAGAGAGGGATATGAGCTAATGAAGTCTTAACACCTAAACATGTCAAAAAAGGTCTATGTTGTACCAAAGTCAAAGATGACATTAATTTTACCTGAAAATGAGGTCTACTGTTTAGTAATTCAACACGCAGTGTTTCAAAATTCTAAGTTCAAATATCAAATATCAAATATCAAGGAACTGCAGGTCAGTCATTTTAGCAGGTCTATAGTATACAGGTCACTTTTATCAGCATAATCAAATCACACTCCTAGTTGCTGGAAACTTTCACATATTGCACATTTATTCAAGGAACTGAACACAAACATTGTGATGAAAAACATTTTTTTTTTATCATAAATCATTATTTTAAAATCCCCTATTTCAACTTACTTGGGTCATTTAAAAACACAAAAAGTATATTATTGGACAAACAATATTATTGGAAATGACTTGGTGCACAAAGTCAAATCAAATGGCTTGTTAAAAATAAAGACAGTTTTTCGGAAAATCTTTACGACCAAAAGGTACAAGAAAGCATTAATTTTTAGAGCTATTGTGGTAATAGTAGTCTGTTTTGATTTCACAGGGCTCATATGGAAAACTCGGAATACTTTAGCACAGTATCCCCTTTTCTATGCAGGCCTGTCTCCCTTCACCTGAGGCTAATCATCCTGCTATCATTTATTGGCAAAACACCATGCATTCATTAGTTATGGTTGTCCTCAGGCAGCTTTTATAACAAATTATGTTCAATGCCTATTCAACCATAAATAGTAAGGGTGGGGGGAAAAATCGATACAGCATAGTATCGCGATATTTTCCATGGCAATTTTGTTTTGATACACAGACACCAAGTATCAATCTTTTATTATATAGGTGTTGGTCAGTTTGTCTGCTTGACAATCCCATTTTGCAGCAATACAATTGAAGTGAGATGAGCAAACAGAGAAATGTATCTTTCTAGATAAAACAGATGTTGACAAAGTTTCCTTTTGGGGACATAGTTTGAAATTGGGAAAAATCGGAAGTTGGAAAAAAGGTGTATCGCAGAACATTGCAATGTGTTTTAATATCGCAATAATATCATATCTTGACATAAGTATCGTGATGATACCGTACTGTGAGGCCTCTGGTGATTCCCACCCTTAATAAATGGCTGCAGTAGAGCCATGTGTTAGCTGGTCAGTTGAGTTAGGTTTCCATTCATTTCCATAAGGTGTGTCATGGCATGACCTCACTATGTTAATGTAGCTTTGGCCATGGATAAGACAACTCAAAGAGTGAGAGAGTTTTAAGATGGTGCTAATACATACTTATATTGTACAATAAAATGAATGGAATCCATTATAACAGTTAAAACAAGACAAGCCATATTAGCAGCTTTGTAAGGCACAGCAGTGCTTTGAGCTAAATGCTAATGTCAGCATGCTAACATGCTAAAAATGACGTACATGCTGATGTTAAGCAGGTGTAATGTTTACCATGTTCCCCATCTTAACACGACATACAACCGTCTGTAAAATGAGGGTTATATATCATATTTACAGTCATTGCATACAACTGAGGCTGGTTGGAATGTTATTAGTTTTGCAGGTATTTGGTTATAAACCAAAGTATTGAAAAAAATACAGTATATTCCGTCATGGTTTGCTAAATAAGCTGTGATGCAAAGTTATTTGTGCAGTAGTAAAGGGCTAAACACTGTCTTTTCAAGTCAGACTGCAAACTCTGGGTCACTTTGGTGGAGTAAAGCAACTGAGCCAATAGAGGAATGATGGCAAATGTCTAACTACAATGTGCCTATTTTTTAAAGAAAAGTATTTGGAATTTCTTTCACCTTCTGTAAGAGAAAAATACATTTAACTGTTTACTATTTGAGCATTTAAAGGTAAAGAGTTTTCTTTCTGGCTTTGTAAATGCACAGTATGTTACAAAATAAGAGTTTAAATATGTGATCAAGCCTTAAAAGTTTGTTTTGACAGTAGCAGCCTAAGTAAAAATGAATCTCTCTTTTCCAAGTTTTCTCCATTTGACAGATATATAAACACCTTCCCCTTTTGCCAAACTTTGCTCAGATTGTCTCATGACCTTACATTCAACCTTGGCACTCAAAATGTAAAAGTCAATAATACAGTATTTTGTTCAATACGTAAATGTACTGTGTTTTATTGAAATGGACCAAATGACCAAATATAGTTATGCATTAGAAGGAAGAGTTGTGGAAAAAGTCCAACAAGAGCAGTCCAAAATCTAATAGCAACCCCATCTGTTGTCCTATACTGGACATACTTTACCCAAAATCCTCTCCTCAAGCTAAAATATTGTCCTTATTAAGTATCATTGCATGAGCTATGACTGAACATAATGATATTCAGCCAGTCACTGAAAAAGTAATTATGTGAGCTCAATTATGTTTTTATTTGAATGACTTTATTAGCAGCAGGCAGGGAACAAGTAATCCTCCTTCAACCATGTTTCTACCTCAATTAACAGTCTCCTCCAAAAGGATGCTTGGCTCCTCCAAGCACAAGTCAGAGTGACATTGAGAGTGCAACATTTACAATGAACGGGGTCACACTGAACCACTGAGTACAAAGGTCCTTAAGTAGTTTGCTTTTCTGCAACATGAATGTATATGGCAAATTATTTGTGTTTCAGTCAACCGTTGTTTAAATAATGGGGAAAAAAGACAAAGTATCTCGCCAATCACATTCAACACATTTTACTGGAGCTTGAGTTAATCCTTGGCCAGGGTGTTTTGCAGTATGGACATGAGGAGGGTGAACCTGTGCCTCTAACTCAGCGTTTCTCAAATCGGGATACTTACTGCAAGGGGTACGTGAGATTTCTTTTTTTTTTTTTTTTTTTCAAATGTATATAAAATAAAATGTAAAAAGAAAAATAGTGGTCATGCTTAGTTCCAAATGATTATACTATAGTAATGAATGACTTTATTGATGGATCCTGTTAGGCTCAAATTCAAGACAAAAAAATCTCCCATTGTTTCAGGTTGAGAGTTCTATTTACTTTAAAATCAATGCTATGAAAAAGTGCATGCTCATGAAGCAGCCATTCTTTTCAAAACCTGTAATGCACAGTTGAAGGCATCATCGTAGCCATTTCACCTAAACAGAACATTTTCTGAGAAAAATCAAGAATGGTTTATGTCTCTGTATTTGAGACTGACAGAAAAACAACATGTGTCATTTGTCCAAACACTTAGAACATCCTGTGTTCACATCTGGACATATTAAGTCAAAGGCAACTGGACTTGCTTACGAATCTTGAAGACCTGCCATTCATAGTGGGGGAGGTGGGTCCATGTTGTGCGCCTCTCAAGTCTGTTGACTTAGTACAGTAATAGTAGTCATTGAAATATTATGTCAGATAGAGACAATTTGATGAGATTTCTTTCTTTATTTCTGTTGTTTCAGCAGAGTTTTTGGGAGGAAATGTACAAGAGTAAGAACCTGCATGGTGGTAGGAGCTCTTCTCATGCTCCTTTATCTCCATGAAGATTCTACAACTGACTACAAAACCGTCCGCCACCACCTGGATGTGAGAAAGGATGGCAGTCAAACAAAGACACCAACCACAAATACGTCCTACTCCTGGCCAAGATGCGAACAAAACATGCCTGCTGTCAACATCACACTTCACCTCCCTTCCTGGTCATATAAAACACTTTCTCTACTATATAGACTGCCGACATTTCCCCATGCAACTAGATATTCCTGAAAAATGTGGAGGAGCTGATGGATCCGCAGAAGTCTACTAGTCATCAGAAGCTCCCCTGGGAATCACGATCGCTGAGAGATGCTGCGCAAAGCCTGGGCTAACGAGAGGTTACACAATGGTGTTTGGATCCGAAGGATCTTCATCTCAGGAATGACGGGCGCTGGTTTTGAGAAAGAGAGACTGAAAAAAGTCAATAATGGAAACAAACACCTCTTTACTGGCCATTTGATTCAGAATGTTGGGCCTATTCGATTGCCTCAGAAAAAGTATTTTATTCCAGTTCAGGTGGAGGAGTCAGACTTAGTATATCCTTCCTACTGTGGTGGGGCCTTCCTTTTGTCTGGCAACTCATGTAAAGTATATTTAAAACATGGCAGTATAGGTATTACAGTGACTGCTTTTCAATCTAGTAAAAGAAAAAAACACAGAGGTCCCGACAGATTTGATGCTCCATGCAGTTTTAACACAGATAACCCTTTGCAGTATCTTTATAATGTCGGTTATCTGAGTCTGCTGCTCCGTGATGGGTAATTCACACTCCTAAAACCTTTCTCTGCAAAGTTAAAAATAGTTTATTTTTGTGCCATTGCAAATCTGTGATCTGAACTGCTCTCTCAACACCCTCCCGCATCAAAGAAGGTCTTTGAGTCTGTGTTATGGCAGTATTGATGATCATACATGTTGTATATTTGAACTTTGTTTTGCCGTAAAGAATAAATGTCTCGACAAACTGAACATGTTAGCATCGGATTGTTCTTTATGTAATAATCTGTGTTTTTTGTATCTGTCCGTATTCAAATAAACAACAAATAAATAAATAAAAATTGCTTTGTGTATTGTGTTCAATATCAGACTCTTTAATGTGAAACTGGCCTCATGTTAGCAACAAATTCAAAGAATAGAGCTTTACCACCACTTACTGGTAGAATTACAGCAACAAATGCATGACTTAAGACAGCAAAGAAGACAGGAAATATAGAAGATATCCAGAAAAGCTAGTGGCATTTTGAAACAAAATACTATTTATGATTTTTAACACTTTCCTAAACACAGCTGTCACAATTGATCACATATTACCTGAATTACTTCCCTCACTATAATTGAGAATAAGTGTGAATCCACCAGATACAGAGAGAATTTTGGAGTCTGCATTAAAACTTGTAATAAAAAAATGGGTGATAGACACTAACTGTATGTCTGAGACAGAAGACAGTGACACTTTTTTTTCTGCAATTCACACTGACATCAGATGGTATTGCAAAAAAACAGGAAACAGAATCGCAGTAGCACAATGTAATGCACAATTTGGCAGCCTTATTAGAGAGTCTTAGCTCTTGTGCAATGAAGTCAACTGACTATTTTGAAGAAAATGCACTAATTGTTGATGTCTGTACTGTGTTTAATGGATAATAAAAAAATATATAAAGCATCCTTTTAGAGACTCAGAGTTATTCAGATGGCTATAAAACATTTGTTGAAGTCCTGCGTCAGGCCAATGTTAATTTAAGAACATTTCCAACAGCCTTGGAGATTAGACAAGACTCAGTTACAGTGTACAGTACGACTTGACATTTGGAAAACCTTCAAAAAAAGTTATCTGAAAATCAATGTGAGCAACATGATAATGGTTTGGGCTGCAGAGCTAAACTATTTAAAAAATGTTATTCTCAAAATACTTTAATTGGAATTAAACAAACGGCCAAATGGCCAGAAATCAGTCAATTAATGTAAGTGTATGTCGGAGTGCCTCAAAAACTAGATATGCAGCTATGCCTGAAGCTGTGCAGACAAAACACAACTGCACATTATCCACATCTCAAACCCACGAGGCAGATGGAAGGATGGATGCTTTCATTTTTGCAGCAAAGGCAAAATGACTTGCAGCTAGTGTTAGCAGCCTCCCAATGCAATGAGGCACATAGAAGTAATATGTGTCATGCAATTTAGTCAGTGGTGGAATGTAACCAAGAGCATTTACTTACAGTACTGTACTTAAATACAAATGGGAGGTACTTTACTTGAGTCTTTTTTTTTCATGCCACTTTCTACTTCTACTCCGCTACATTTCAGAAAGAAACTTAATTAATCTGACAGCTTTAGTTACTAGTTACTAGTTACAAATCAAGATTTTTTATAAAATCTGTGTGATGTTTTATTATACGTACATTTAAATACCCAACAATATGACGGCTTACCAGTACATCTGAAATGATTAGCGATTAAAGGTGCAGTAGGTAAGACTTTCTGTCATAGTTGCTGAAACTATAGTTCATCTGAACAGCTCCCTGTTCAGATGAACCAATCAAGGCCAGGGGGGGTGTCAATCACTGCTCATGCATATGCATTCATTGTCCCTTGTGAGGGGAGGGGCTTAGGAGACCGTTTTGGGCTTTAGCTGAAAGGGGGGAGGGACTGAGGAAGTTGTCGATGTTAACATTTTTTGGCTAAGTCCTGGATCTTCACAAATCCTACCTATTTGATCGTTGAAGTTTCTAAAATGCGAGGATTTTTCTGCATTGAGTACTTTTAATACTTTAAGTACATTTTCCTGATGATACTTACATACTTTTACTTAAGTAACATTTTCAATGCAGAACTTTTACTTGTAACAGAGTATGTCTACAGTGTGGTATTAGTACTTTTACTTAAGTAAAGGATCTAAATACTTCTTCCACCACTGAATTTAGTGCTTTTACTTTTATGACAATGAAGCCTCACTGGGAGTTAGAAACAGGAAGAACTTAGTCATATACATTTGTTCTTACACATACAGGCAATTCAGCACTTCCTCACAGGAACAGGAAATGCAAAGTGGACTGATAAGTGTCGTCAGTTGGATGATAAGTTTCTGCAGCACTTCCAGCAGCTTTAGAACATAAGTAAAACCCTTGAGACATCACAGATCGGCCTGTAAAAATTGCACCTCATTCATCTTTATTATACACGGTTGATGCATTTTGGCAGATCGTGTTATCACACATAAATTGCCCTCAAAAGATTCAGAGGACACGTTAGGCCTTGTATATTTTATTGGGTTATTATCTTCCCCTCTGCATGTCGCCCAAGTCAAAGTCTGATCACTTTTTGAAGTGAAATTTCAAAGTCATGTTTCTGCATGTTGGCAGGGAAAGAACACTTCCGTTAAGTTTAAATAAAACAATTTATTAAAATAAATGTGAGAAATGAGGCCAATACCTAAAGAGATGTGGAGTCTCATAAGAGGCTGGTCATCCCTTCAGTCTTGTAGATACCGATCATTTTCTCCAGTAGGATTTGCTCTTACACAAGACGTGTGTAAAGCCATATATAATATGATAAAATACATTTGGCGTCCATTTTAATGTTTTCCTATCTGGCAACAGATCATTATCAAACTCGGACCTCACATTTAGGTTGTTCTCAACATTTTTCATTACCTTAGTGACCAAAAATTTTCATAACCTTATTAACCAACATTTTTTATAACCTCCGTATCCCTCTGGAAGCAAATTGCTTCAAAACATTTTCAAAAACAGATAAAATGATCCAAGAACACATAACAAACATACCAAATGATGGAATTTCAGAGCGGCTTTACCTGGCCAGACAATTACAATATGTTGCGTTATATATTTGGCTGAGATGAGTAGTGACAGTTCTATAAGCCTAGAAATAAAGAGACTGAAAAACTTATTTTTTCAAAAATTGGGGTTGGCTTTTTTGGCCAATTAAATCTATTAACATACCTGCATTATTCAAACATCTCTATGAAGCCTTTGCTGGTTCGTTAATTACACTTATTTGGAATCTCATTGGATAAAATAATAATAATTTGCATGACAATAATTTAAGTGTGACAGTTAAACGGATAATACAATAACTAAGCATGTGTCTCTACTATTACCACTTTAACCACATTCAACCTTGTTCCTTTTCTATATACTCAAAAGTTTCACAAAAAAAGGGTTCCGAGCCCGTTGCCATGGTGTGGTAGAATCATAGAAATGACAATAAAATAAAATGTTATTTCTATGGGTAGATTACCCTGTGGAGCAGGCTGGTCAGTCTGTGGAGTAACCCAGGATGGGTTATATTTGTAGACAAGTGACACCTCACTTGGGGTATTTGACAAACTGACACTCGGTGATACAGAGTGTCCAACTCAGCTTGTCAAATACACTAAGTGGGGGGCCTGATCTCGCAACATTAAAGATGGCTCTGTGGAATAAATGAACAAGACACTGGTAGCGGTCCAACCCAACATTAACAAAGAAATCAAAAAAACATGCACACATTTCCCATTTTTCATTAAGATGTTGTCTTTGGTATACACAACATTTTAGAAAGTTGTTCCCAATCTGTTACCTGAGTGATCAGTTCTGTTGAAGTCGAAGCAGACGAGTCCGATTGCAACGCTCCCCTTTCTCTCGCAATGATGACACTGTGCACAAGACACTTCGTTTGACCATTGAGCTTTGAAGCTGCAAAGAGGAAGTCAAAACAAGGAAGATAACTGCAAAGCTAGTTCTCAGGAAATATGTGGAAATAAAGTGTCAACATGTCATGGTTGTGAAATGCAGTTGAAGGTTTTAGTGGCTCACAGCTTTAGAGATAATGGTTTGCAGAGAATTCAACAGTTGCATGTGTTCTTACTATTGTGCTCAGAACGTGCGTATGGAACTGTATGTACATATATAGGTTTATAATATTCAAAATCAAGGAATCCCTTGTGAGATTTAATTAATGACAATTTCAGATCAGATAGTGTAGAGTATAGATGGTATTTTATGGGAAGGAACTGAAGAATAGAGTTAAAAATTTAGTATAAACTCAAATTAGGGGTATGGTCTGTTGTATTATTCTGTATCACATTATTCTTGATACAGTACCTCCATTAATGGTAATGTCAGTTGTATTTTTCTTTCATTTTGGACCATGTCTCTTCATGCGTCACTGGCCATCATCTGCTCCTTCCTGCTTCAAGCACAAGTGTCAGCGTTTAGTCTACACTGCTGATTGGTGGTCTGATCAGTTGACCCCCCCTGTGCAGGAACGCTACAAGGATCTGGGCAAAAAAAAGGAGTATCACCTGCACCAAATGCCTTCCCATGGTATAAAACATTGCTTTACTTTGACAAAGAGCACCCAACAGCTTCCTGTCAGTCTACGTAACCAGCCCACCCAGCACACAGTCCATGCCATGATTTCATAATGTCTGGACTCCTAAACGTCCAAGTAACACCTCACACTTTTTATTGCCACACTATTTTTTTGCAAGGACCAGAATGTACTCTGCACAGAGCTGTGTAACTTCCTCATGTTACTTTGGAATAATGCACTACGAATCACTCACTGGACTTCCCTCTGCAGCCACAACTGCGCACACAAAGTGACTAAACATTGAATATATTGCATACCCACTGTTCAGAGTGGACTGTTGTTCTGGTAGATGCTCAGCTCAGTCAATGTACTGTACCTGTGTGTACCAGGCTAATAAAAATGTTCCATCAATCTCTTTGCAGCAGCATGCAAGGGAGGAAACATCAAGGCCACAGGGAATACAGGGAAGAGAAAGGCTGGCTGTGGTGACCCCAGATAGTTTGGAGTAGGGAGGGGAGGACTAAACTGAATTTGATCTTAGATTACAACTCCCACCACAGTTGCGGTGCTGAGTGCCGTATGGGAAGCAACTGTGATGCAGCATCTCCCCCTCATCACATCGATGTTTAACATCATGCACTTTAGAAGCTCCTATGACGAATATTTATAATGATTCTTGTCCAAATGCCTCAATTCTCAGCCAATCAGGGACAATACAGTACAGCTCTGTATGTGAATCCCTTTCACTAAATGCTAAGGTCTACAATGCAGATAGTAGCATAGCAGCAGCACACAGTACATACCATCTACATGTGTAAAGGGAAGTGAATACACCTGGAAGGTGTAGGCTATAGTATAGTATATTATATTATATTATATTATATTATATTATAGTATAGTATAGTATAGTATTAAGCTGAAAAATGTGGCGGCACGTTACTGGGCTGAAACAAGCAACCAACAAAAAGATGAGGATGATTCAAAGAAAAGGAAAAGAGAGTAAAATATTATATTTATATATATATATATATATATATATATTCTTAAAAAGTTCAAGAAAGATCTTGTGCATTTCCTGTATTTCATCTTTATGAGGCCAACAAAAATATATAAATTGCTTTTAAATCCACTAGCCACATTGGCTGGTGGCCAAAAAAGTTAACTTTAGGCCCTGATAATATAGTATAGTATAGTATACTATATTATTGTATAGTATTGTATTGTAGATTATGCTGCTAAAATGCTGCCATTTCAAGAGGATATATCAGTGGGTTATATGGAAGATATTTTTTTAAATAACTTTTAGTTTTTCTAATGCTGCACTGCAGCACTACGTTTGCTTTAACATTTCACAGTCCATATACAACATCCACAAAAATCCACAATGTTATCCTGAATTAGTCGACTTTACTAGAAATTTGAGTGGAAACCTGTTGCCTTAAACTATTTAAGTTTTTACACAAGGTGAAAGTTGTGTTAACATGCTTAAGTTAAGTTAAACATGCAAAGAAACATAACACATTTTAAACATTAGGCTACTTATCACCACTAAAGAAATAATTCTCTGATTTAAGATAAGAATAATGTATTCAATACATTTGTTCCTAAAAAAAACAGAAAAGCAATAATCATAAAACATTAAAGTTCTCCAATGCATTGTGCTGCATGGAAAGTTTCACTCCAGTTACTTGTTTCCAGTCTGTGTATAAAATCTGTGTGACCCACTTGATAGTCTTATCAAACATTATTTTAATGTTAAATACTGATCATTTGTAAGTCTGACATCTTCAAACAAAATGGCTTTTAGCAATATCTGCCCTTTTAAAAATACTTTCTGTTCCCTCCCAAACTGTACAATCTTGTAAATTTGTGAGTTACCAGTAGTGTGTAAGGGTTAAGTATTCCAGTCATTAGACAAAACCCTGGTTTGGTAACATTCAGAACAAGATATTTGGCAATTTGAGAATAAGGTATTATAGCAAAGGACTCGAAGGGCAATGGGATATAGTAACAACCTGAAGAAGGATGAACCGAGGAAAGCTTTTTACAGAGACCCTGAGTCATTGTGTATGTGGAACATGCGGGTAGATACTGTGAGTTTTGTTCAGACAGTAACACTTGTCGCAGCTTATCTGTAAGTGGCAGTTCAGAGTGTGAACCATTTCAACACCCATTTCAGGCCACTAATACCACAAATAATGGGGAAGTGGAAGATGAAAAAAGCACCACCGCCCTTCGGTGTTGAGAAAGTCATGGTTGATTTTCATCCAGTCGTTTGACAACAATTAACTGAATTTCCTCTTACAAAAAAAGCAGATCATTCTTATGACTACCTTACTACCATATATTTGGTGAAATATTTAGAAGTATGAAGCTACCATGAATAATTGAATTGTGTCATATGCTGGCCACATACTGTAAAAAAAGAATCAGTTTCACTTCTTTTTCATTTAATAAACTAATGACAAATGATAGCTGCTCCCAGATACATGGGTTTTAAATCGCAAAACAAACAGAGAGTCTCTCATTTGCTTGCCTGTCAGTCCTGAGTTTAATATATATTAGAGTTTTGGGTTTAGACCTGAATGCTCCAGGTAGGATTTCAAAAATGCAACAAATATGGAGTCTTGGAAAGACAAAACAAGTCCAGGGTGCTCAGGAAGTTGTTTGAGGGTGCTCTTTGGGGTCGGGAATTCAGGCAATCTTCTTCAAAATTAAAAAGCCTTTATTTTACTGGCTATTTCACAGTATAAAATTTAATATATATATATTGTAAAATATGGAGTCTTTTTCCAAGTGAGAAAAAACAACTGTAGGAGATATTTTAGTGCATAATGTTTTAGCATTTTAAAATAATTAAGTACTGAGGGTCTGGATGGTTGTGGTCCGGATGTCCTGTACAGCCATGTTTTCTTATCTGGCGATCGTGCTAGTTTTGAAATTCTATTCTGAAAAAACTTGCTAAACTGGAGGAAAATTAACCTAATTTCTTTAAATCTTTGTACAGATAAGTTCACTATCAATTGACATGACATTTATATTTATGACAATCAAGTTATCATCGACCAAATGTTCATTGAAGTGAATAAAAAGAATCACTTTCAAATTGCTGCCATGTCACCCTCATTGATGACAGCAGTTGAGGGTCAACTGCCATCATGTGGCTCATTGCAAGACTGCAACTAGAATCCCATCAGCCGCTGTAATGGGAACTTAATGATAATATAGAGATAATATAAACATAGTAAAATATTACATGTACTGTATGTCATGATTAACTTAAAGATACACAGAGTATAAGGGTGCTTATGAGACACGACAAATAAACCAGGTTTATACTTTAGAAATGGTAGCAACAGCAGTTGTAATAGAATAGTCTGGTAATAAAAATACAATTTCAATTGACTTTTATTCATTGGTGAAAAGACTTAAAGCAGCAAAATCTGATGAAAAACCTGGGCAAGGCACTGTCTGTCAATTTACAATATTATGTTTCAGCCCTTTTTGAGTAGCTAATATGTCAATACATTTCTTTTTCACACATTACGACTTGGGTTCAAAATACACTTGATTGTTAAAAGAAGGCTGTCAATACATGGCGCTTCAGGTAGAACATATAGTGCAACATTATACAAGTTATTGTCAAAGGCATGGAAAGTTATCCAAAATAGCAACGACCGCATTTTTACATTTCATGGTAGATACAACAACTATACGCAGCAATGGGCAAGAATACTGTATATCAAAATGCATCTTGGTACAAATGACAAAAGCTTATTCAATAAGAGAAATCAAAATCTAATTTAAAAAAATCTAAAATACCTTTACTTGCAAAATAGCGTAAATACATCTTTCAAACACTAATTTCTAAATATCCAAGAACTAACAAAACCCTTCACACGTCCGAATGGCAAAATGTAATCTGGAACGATGGCTGTTATGTTCATTTTTATGCAAAATGTTTTGGCCATATCTAAGACCTTTATGCATGAAATTTTTGCCTTCCATTAACATACCATGAACAGAATTTCCTGTTGCATCTGGCTTTTCATTGGTCCTATCACAGGCTTTGGGGTGTTGCTTGTTCCATCAGCGTTCTATCACAGCAGTGAGCTGCTCAATTAGTTTACAACAAAATACTGTTTTCAAAGTGCTGTTCTTGCTAATCACACTCTGTTACCACTGACAAGTACTTCTAGATTTTATAATACAAAAAATATCCTCAGTGGTGTCTGTTTTCCACCTTACATAATTCTATCACTTCTGAAAAATCCAAATTACAAAATACACAAATGTAATTAAATACATACAGTATATCAAAAATGCATGCATTGGAAATAGTGCCCAGCTTGGACAGTAATAAGTCTGTCTTGACTCATTTTGCAAAGTCAAGCTATGGTTTTCCAGTGCATGTTTAATGAAATTATTTTATTCTATGAATCAAATTCTATGAAGATGCTGTGGAAAGAAAGTTCTCATCTGTGAAAAAAACACATGGCCGAGCATGTTACATTAAACTATACTTTTTATCCTTCCAGATGACTATATTGGCATTTGTCCACCAAGAAAAGCCAACCTGACGTGTGACAACTACAGTGTAATTCCTAATGCTGTACTGGTTATATGCTAAACATTTTTTATTTTGATTATCAAACAAACTGTTGAGCAGAATTACAAAATAAAAGCAGAGGTACAAAACTAGGGTAAAACTCTTTAAGGTACAGTAAAATCAACTTCAAATATCCTATCAGTTTAATAAAGTGAATGCTGAATCAAATACATGATGACACTGAATAACAGCAACATTTACACAAAAGCCTTGTAGTTGCAAACCGACTCGAAGGTGTTCAGAAATATAAAAACAGACAAAATATTTAAATGAAATTGATCTTTAATATCACCTTGTGAGTGGGGTGTAAATACTGATTTGTAACAGTAGGCAGATTCAGAATACACTGAAATGATAAGTCAATTTAAAGTAAATTTACAAAAAAATAATACTGCTGAATTAATGCTCCACATAGACAGATTACAGTGCGTTTGTTTTTTTTCTAACTATGGGCAGCGGATCATGGGAGAAATATTACAGTCTGAAAAATCCAGCTTGCTTCAAAGAACCGTTGCATGCGTACAGCAGAAATAAATCTACAGGCACAGTTTTCAATCTGAAATATGATTGGGATTGGTCTCTGAGCCTTTTATTTTGAAATCATGATACAAAAACGTGACAGAAATATATAAAGAAATTAAAAATGCTTACTCAATGTGTCATGAAATGAGGCATGAGCCCGTTACTAATATGCTACATGAACCCCTTGTGAGGAATTTACTAATAAAATACAGTATGTCCCTTTTCAACCAGTGACATGCCTAAATTCAAAGTTAGGAATGATAACAAATGGAGGTTCCCAGATCCATATTTGTAAATGATGCTGTGCTTGTGCAACCATGTCATGATGTGGATCTGATTTATTTGGGTACAGAGGAAACAGCTTGTGTGAGGCAGGACTGCAGTCCAGGCAGAAAGGCCCAGCTGTGCGGGCTTTTGCATTGGTGCATGCAGACATCACATGCACTCGAACTCGTCAATGCGCTGTTTGGTGTTTCCTGACCGGATCTGTCTGAGGGTCTTGTACTTGTCTCGTCCTGCTCGCATGTTCTCTGCATGGATGATGTCGTTCACTGTTTTCTTGCTCTCGTCCCGAGCGTTGGCCAGCTCTGAGCTTAAAGCCTGGAAATACAGTCACCACAGTATTAATGCATCTCACAGCAGTGTGTTATCATGGACGCCATTGCTCTGCTGAGAAGGTGATTGGCTGCAATCTGCCGTCCCTCTAGGACCCTGAGGCGGGCGGGAAAGATTGTGGCCGATCCCTTCCACCCTGGACGCAAACTTTCTGAAACCTTCCCATCTGGCGGGAGGATGCAGCCCACCAGGACCTGAACCTCACGCCACAAGAACAGTTTCTTCCCGACTGCAGTGGGCCTCATCAACAAGGCCCGGGACCCCCACTGACAGACTCTGACCCCCCCACCCACAGTCACTACATGTTACATTAACACACATCCTGGACTATTACCCCTGACCATTGCACATTTTATATATACCCTGATCAATATTTTGCACACCCTGCACTAAACCGTACAGCCTTCCTTCTTACCCTTTACATATTGTACATATTTGTTATTTTGTTGGTGTCTTTTTACATACTTTTTATTGTAATATAGCTATTCTGTATTTATGTTCTTGACTGTAGCAGTATCTTTAAAATGGATTTATTAAAGAGAAATCAACAACAGATGATAGATTCATCTTAATAGTCTACTTCATGAGAAGTGCAAATGTCCCTAATTTCCGGTGCAATTTTATGCACTGCAACACTGAAGCTGTCAACTGACATACTGAAGGAAGGAAAGCTGTGATGAGACCCACATGCCAATTATTTATTTTCTTTTAATGATTAAAAGCCACTTGCGCATGTGTGTCTTATAAGATCAAAATTCTTAGCCTTTTGATCTTTTGATCCAATAATTTAATGACAGATCAAACTTGACTTATATATGAGATATGAGCAAAGACTTACGAGTAGATGTTTCTGCAAACGCTCGTTCTTCTCAGCCTCGGTCATGCGCTCCTCTTCACTGCGGTCCTTGTACGTGGCGGCATCTGTGAACTCTGCGCTGGCCTCAGCGTTGCTCTCGTCGTTCTCATCATCCTGCTCGTTCTCTGCATTGAGTGGCTCCTGGATGTGAGCCGCCATCACTTTGTTTTTGAGCTCTTCTTTGGTCTTCTCCAGGTCCTCCTGCACCGTGGTGGCCTGAGGGAACAGAGAGCGCCAATGAGGTGATTGTGTGATATATGTAGAGGGCTCGCTACAATTTCAACAGAGACTTAATGGATGGAAATGTAGTTAGTGTCCAAAAAAAAAACCTGACAACAGCAGTTTGTTTTTTTTATTTATAAAGTATTACTGTTTCTACACTGGCCAAACAACACATTCATCCAGCGTAACATGAAAGTCGCACCAAACGACATTACGATCCATCCCATGGTTGTTGAGACATTTCTCTAAAAGCCAAACATGTCAACCTCAAGGTGGTGCTAGAGGAAAAGTCTGTGACTGATCCATCAACAGAAAATGAATTGACTTTTCATTTCAGCTCTCCCATGCTGGATGCGCAACATAGTTTCTATAATTTTGGACACTAAAAATGAATTTAAGACACTAGCAATCCACTTCAGCCACAGGGCATCAGAGGACAACTTGTGCTACAAAAAAAACCTGAACAAAAATGAAAGCTACTGAGAAAGTAAAAACATACTGTAACTGATCAGAGTGCTTTTGGTATGAGGGGGCTAAGAGCCAATTATGAGTAAGACTGGAATTTCAACTGGAACTAAACTGTTTGCCAAATATGCACACCATGGAAACCACCACTTAGCACAGGAGACAGAATATCATAATGGTGCAACAGGATTTCCTCTACACAAGGACAGCCGTCACCACCACCACAGTCAGCATGAGTCACACTGCCCCAAAAAAAATGAAGGGGGTGGGCTGGCACATGGTTTTTACCAAAAAAGACATGAGGCGAGCTGTGAGCTTCCACCCCTCCCCCAGAAACACAACAACAACAAGTCCTCAGGAATGTCTGTCCTCACTGTGTCACAAGGGAGGGACAACATGATCAGCAGAATATCATTCCTGCCATGTCCACACTAAGCTCATTTTGAATGCTAACATAGATTATCACACAACACAGGTGCCATAACTTGAATTTATGTTGTCCCATGACTTCCTAACCACAAAATATTGAGTGGAGCAATGAAGTAATTACTGTACCCCTGGGTGAACTAAACTTAAGAACAGAGATTTACCGTGAGAATCACCGAAGTGACCTGGCTGCCTGTCTGTCTTACTTCTCACCACATGATGGCTGTAATGCATCGTTCTAGTTTTTATCAACTAAAAGAGGGGGAAGATGAAGAAGAAATGTAGCTGTGTAACTGTGTATGTAACTACCTATTAACGCTGCTATGGATGCAAGTTATTTGCATATGTAAAAAGACTTTTCAGAGTCAAACAAACACTTTCTTTTCATGCCATCAGTTCTAAAGTACTGTAAAGTATACAATACTCTCCTTTTATTTCCACTAACTATAACTATCACTGCGATCAAAGGAAGAAGACTATTGGGTTACAATAAAAACAAGTAGTAACTCAGATATACCTTCTGTTGCCACTGCATGGCCTCATCTTCCTTCTTTTTCTTGGCATCCTCCAGGAGGGAAATCTTCGAAGTCAGATCAGCCAACTCTGTCGCCTAAAAGGACACTTTCTTTTAGAATTTCTTGATATTGATATTTGAAGAATCAGAACACACATTTTTTTTCAGCCATTAAAGCCTTACATTTTTTCTAGTTTGAATGCCTATTGTTAGACAAATAGTTTTTAATAACTGACCAGGTGTTCTTGGTTCTTCATCTGGCTCTGGGACTGTTGCAGCAGGGCCATCTTGGCGTCCTCAGCACCCTTCAGCTCATTCTCCAGACGCTCAGCCTCCTCCGTAGCGGACTTCCTCTCCAGCTCCAACTCCAGAGCCCTCTGTGTTTGCTCCTCCAACTCTGTGCAGACACACATCACATAACACAGAGAAGCACTAAAGGTCAGCGCCATGTGAGAAGAAAAACACTGTGACTATTCATTACAGCACAACGACAAGCTTTTCTTGAATACTGACGGGTCACACACCTTGTTGGGCTTTTTTTGTCTGCTCCTCAATCTGCTTTAATCTATCCATCAATTCCTCCTTTTCCTTCTCAATCTTTTCCTTTTCTTTTTCTGCAACTTCTCTTTTCCTCTTTTCGTTCTCCAGCAGAGCTCTGATTGAAACAGAAACCGTACACAAGATACAAGATGTAATGGATTATACAGCAAATCAGGAGGATCTTTCGAGCAGATGATCACCATATTATTCACAGGGTATTTATAATATACTAGTTTACACATCCCTGCAGTCACACAGCCAACACACACAATGCAGGGCTTCAGCGGTAGAAATCAAATGATGTTTTTAAACCAGGTCATATTGGTCAATAACAAACTGTGGTTATTACATGTTTGGTATGTTTATAGTACTGGGCTATTTCCTTGAATTTACTAAATGGTTGCCAACATCAAGAGTCACATACAGCAGTGTAGTTTCTCTGACAACAGCTTGTGACTCTTACCTCTCCATCTTCTTGTGATTCTTCTCCTCCCGAGCCTGAGCCTTCATCTGCTGCACTTCTATGGTGTCCGGTTTTCGGCGGCGCATATACAGCTCATGGTTGCCCATGCAAAGAGCCAGAATGCGCTTGTTGATGCGCAGTCTCGGAGCATAGAATACAAAGTCCTAAAACAGCAAAATGAGGGATTTGTATTAGGAGTGATACATAGACAGATGATTTATCAATTGTTAACACGTTGTCTGTTGTTAACATACAGGTGCTTTCTTGTCGATTGGTTTAATGACAAACTTCTTGTCGTTGAAGGAAATGTTCCTGATTTCACTCCAAGGAAATCCAATTTTGGGCGTCATTCTGTTGAAGACAATGCAAAAACTCTGCTGTATTACATTGGACAGGAACTAGTAATGACAATAAACACAAATTATGCTGAACAAGTGCATTCATGGCAATTTCACATAGTTGTGATGTGAATCACTTACTTGTCATTCTGTTCATAAATGTTGAGCCCCAAAGCGTCCACTCCCAACCACAGTTCTGTTCCCTTCTTATTCTTGATGCTGAAGTAGTTGACTCCGTACATCTCCAGATCTTGAGCGATCTTCAGATACTCCATCATGGACTCTTCTCTGTGGACAAATAAGACCTGTCTTTAACTAGTGCTTCAGAGAGAGTGATTAAGGAGCACCAAAGCCTGAAATCTTTCTTTGAGTTGGAAGCACAGGGTAGTCTACAATCAGTCATCAATAGATAGATGGATTTTTATTGATCCCAAAAATGGGAAATTACAGTGTTACAGCAGCAAAATATCAGACACACAGCACACATACAGAATATACTGTACATGAAATAATAGGATACAATATAAATGAAATAATAAATAGGATAGAATACAAGAACAAATATTTTAAATATATACAAGTTGGGAATAAAAATGTACAACTACTTCACTAGTATTGATAAAGATGTAGATAAACCTATTGTGCAAGTTGCACTTAGTGCAGTTGCGATGTCTATGTCTATGTCTATAACAGTTTGTTCAGTGACCTCCTCTTCACCACAGCTTCAAATGTGTCCTGTTTGCGGCCAACAACGTAAGTGGCCTGAAGTTTATACTTGTGCGCTGGTGTCTGCGTCGTTCTACTGTATCTATTTAAGAGAATAGCAGACCCGGCATGTGTGCATGCTGGTGGGTGTGTGGTAGAGCGAGTGAGAGAGTGACGGGGACTACCTTCCGAGCGAGTACCGACTCAGGGGGCGTAGAAGGAGAAACAAAGTGTCTCCCCAGTGCTTTCTGACCACTGTGGGAAAGCTATCGCAGGAAAAGTTAACCCTCTCCTTGATTTCATGTTGAAGAAGGAGACCATGGATATGAGTAGGAGGAAATGCAACGCTACCAAGCCACGGTCAAGCAGACCAATCATAGTTGTTGCGGTCTGCGTCGCCGCGACGGGTAGTTAAATCTTTTGAGAGGTGCACGTCAGGCTACGGCGTAGGGTCCCTATCTACATGTACCTACAGCATGGATTTAACACAGACGCATAAATCCCGCTTAAGGAGGAGACTAAGAAATAGTTTAACACACACTCCAGTCAGCTGGAGTCAGGTGCAATAATCTCCCAAATATACACACTTCAGTCAGTATTTTGGGGTAAGAGTGCAAAAGGTTCTCTTGAAATAGCATTTGTTTCAGCTGTTACCTCATCATGCTCTTATGTTCTTCATGCCACACTTGAATCCTCTCCTCCCACTGTTCTTTGTTGAGTTTGTGCTGGTCCAGAACTCTGAGAACATGAGACATCCGAGCGTCAGAAGTCATGCAGAGAGAAACTCGTACAAACACGCTGGCTGAAAGGTGACATCTATCTGACATTCAGCGCCAGGTTGAAACGGTGATATAAAGCTGTGTTACCTCTGAGGGAGCAGCTGTTCACTGGACAGATAGCCTGGTGTGTGGACTTCCTTGTTGTAGTCAGCATACTTGGCCTGCACTGCATAGGAGGCCAGGAGGACCGCTGTCTCTGGAGGGCAGTAGATGTCATCATTTAAGATTCCCTCCTTTACCTGCAGGAAGAACAGCCGCTGCGTGGCATCCTGGATTAACTCCTCAGTCACATCCTCGGGGAAGAACTTGGCACGGAACTTAAACAGCAGCGGGCTTTCCTTCCTCACATCCTGGGCTGTCACCTAAAATAAGGCGTGACACGGGTGAGGGGTAATGGTTATACTTCTGTAAATAGACTTGACTTCAACAGAGTAGCTCAATTTTGACAGAGAAAGGCAAAACTGTGTATGAGACACTGTAATGAAGCAAAATACAAAGGAGCTCACCTTCTTGTTGAGCTTGAGCCATGTAGAGAAACCCTTGGTATCCTGGTATTGGAGTCCAAAGTACCAAACCTCTCGCAGCCCAATGGTCTTAACAACCTGAAAAATATAAAAGCCGAAGTATTATTAATGTGCCTCCTCACCAGAACATTAGCACACTCTGCTCTATAACAGGTTTATGAACAGTGAGCCCCAGGCAACAGGTGCCATTTACCGTTTGTCATGCTAATGTATGTTTGTTTCATACACACTTACAAACATAAAACACGAATACTAATAATTCTGAGACATTAAAAAAGTGCTTTGTTGGAACCAAAAAACACACTCACTCCATGTGACAAAAATAAAAACATAAATAAATACATTTGACTGCATCCCCATTTATGTTTGGTAAACATGAATGGGTTCCTTGCACTACAGTAATATATATATATACACTATCGGTCAAAAGTTTGGGGTCACAGAAATTTCCATTCCACTCCATTCCAGACACAATACCAGCTGAGATCAGTTGTATTGTTTTTTTTAACCAGGGCAGCAGTTTTCAGATTACATTATTTGCTTACATAATTGCAAAAGGGTTCTCGACTGTTGTAGAAAGAAGTGGCTGAAGAAACACTTGAAATTCATGCTTTTTGGTCTAAACGTCATACCCAAATTAAAAGTGGTACAGCTCCCATATACTTTGACACTCAGGGGTGTGCATGATATCATTGGAAAGGTGATTGATGTGGGTTTGTTTGTGTATTTGAGAAGTGTTGTATTTTGTAGTTTTTTGGCTTTTTTATTTGCACTTTTCAAATAGAAATAAAAAAACGCACAGACATATTTGTAGAAAAGAATTCATATAAAATCCATTTTTGAGTCTTTTAGCTTCTGAATTTTTTTCTGTAGTAAGCTGAGACGTGGCTAATGCTGTGTTGTCTGTCACCTGTCAGATGTGTTTACAGCAGTGTATTTTAATAATTTTACAGATTAATAACTTGGACAGAAATAAAGCATCTCCATTCTAGCCTCTGTAACTCTGTGTCAGTAAGGCCTAGAATCACCCTGACACAACTTGAGTGTTTCCTTTCCAAGGATATCAGGCACACCCCTAAGTGTCAAAGTATATGGGAGCTGTACCACTTTTAATTTGGGTATGACGTTTAGACCAAAAAGCATGGAATTTCAAGCATTTCTTCAGCCACTTCTGTCTACAACAGTCGAGAACCATTTTGCAATTATGTAAGCACATAATGTAATCTGAAAACTGCTTCCCTGATTAAAAAAAACAATGCAACTGATCTCTGCTGGTATTCTGTCTGGAATGGAAATTTCTAAGTGACCCCAAACTTTTGACCGGTAGTGTATATATATATATATATATATATATCAGTATTATATCCAATGTGTTTTTACAATGGAAAATAAAATATATTGCATTAACAATGGCAATTGATATGTACCTAATACTAAGTTATAGAACTATTGCAGTAATTAGTATGGTAGTTACACTGTATTTCAAAATAAAGCATGCTGCTTGTAGCGTCATGTACTGTTTTACAGTAATTTAGGGGTTGAAAATACTCCCAAGAATATTACACACAAAAAGAAACACAATCCATAACTTGTGCTTCCAAATTATGTTTGATTCAAAATTCTGTTACTGTGGAAAGCACATAACACTGGTTACAAGTCATCAGTTTTTCATACCTGGTCAAAGAGTTGCTTTCCTGTTGTATTTGGCTGAATGGCGAACTCCAGTTCAGCATCCATTGTAGTGACTCTGACACTAATCTGAGGAAGAGAGCACAATGGACAAATGAGTGATTTTGAAAGAAAGAAAGAACGCATTTTAGATAAAGTCAATGTATCTCACATATATATAATTATATATATAAAATGAGAGCTTTATTATTATTCTTGGCATGACCAGGAAATTATTGGCTTTTGTCTCTCAAAGAAATTGATTGTTTACCTCTTTGAGCTGTCAAAATTTACTGATCAATGTATTCCTTCTGTTTTAAGCATTTAGCCCATTTTTAATGACTCAACTCACATCCAGCTTAAGAAAGCTGTCTTAAAGTACAGCTGTCTTATCCCTTTGATGCTTGAAAATTAAAAAAAAAAAAACTTTACTTAAAGTGCTCATATTATGCTCATTTTCAGGTTCATAATTGTATTTAGAGATTATATCAGAATAGGTTTACATGTTTTCTGTTGGAGATGGTAAGTCCCTTTGGGGTAGACTTTGGGCTTTTTCACTTTGTAAACCTATTACGTGCACAAAAAAGATATATAACACGATAAAGTAAAGGGGAAAATCCAAAAAGCATAATATGAGCACTTTAAAGTTACTATATGTAGAATTTGCTCACTGTTTCCCCCCAGTGGTAGTATTAGAAAATCCAATCAATAGAATGCCACAAGAACAATGAAAAGATTATATACCGACATATAATTCTACATACAGTGGTTTGTCAGATTTTAAATTTAGGGCAGGTTTTGAATAAACCTGGCTGTGCACAAGCAGCAAAGCTGCACCGACAACCCTCAGGGCACACACTCCACCAGCCGCGTCTGTTGGAGAACAAGGTAACGCCACAGTCAGATCAGGCCTACTGTGAACAATCAGCCAACCACACTATCACCACACCATATTTTGATATATGTAGAATTCATGAAAGATCATGTCTCGTGGCCCAACAGTGTGTATAGAAACCTGACAATCTGGCTCTGTCTCAGTATAGAACTTATCTACAGGAAGTAACCACATCCTCTGGTGGCTGAGGCACCGCTGTTGAACACTGAGCTCTCATGAGAGTTGCCTACATCCTGTCATGTATCAAGCAACCTGTCAGCTTTCTGCTAAGCTATCCGCGGTAGCAGAATGGACCAAGAACAGACTTTGTTAAGTAGGTTTATCCTCTTCAGGTAACACACAGCTGCTTATTTAGCCAGTGAGGCTCTTCTTATTTAAGAGAATGGGAATGTTTGTGTTTTGCAAAATTATATGTCATGGGTTGACTGAATTTATTTAACCTTAAAGCCTCAATGAGGTTGCCCAGAGAATAAATTCATTCTGCACAGAGCAAACTAACCATATAGGCATTTCTAATTTTCTCTGTTCTCTAAAAGATGATGAAAAAAGCAGCAAACATGTCTATTGGGAAATAACTCTGCAGGCTGAGGCCCACGCCTGCCCTGACCAACAATGGTACGTATTATTTCCCAGCTGCGTGGCTGATTAGAGTTGCGTTCTTTCCCATTCATGTCAGCAGGACCCCATTTACTGCTCAGGATACTTGCCCCTCTTGTCACTTCCTGTCATCACCAGCAGAAAGAATTGCAGTGAAACCTACAATATGGGCCTACACTCCAACACAGATGCCTCAAGTCATCTAGACATACCGCTTTTTAATGTGACACTTTTTCATTAGTGTGTCGGTAAGAGTTCAGTTCATGACCACCCTGCGGGGTTTCAATTCCTGAGTCAGAATAGCTAAATCTGCATGAAAAAAAGGAACCGCAATCGCACATTTTCTGCCCGGTTAGGGTGTGTCTCTCATGGCCACTAAACACACTATTATTAGCACATGCTCAAAAACACCCCTCACAGGCCCATGAGTCAAGTTTCCATGACCTATTCTTAACTGTTTTTATCACACCAACACTATTAACAACTTCTAAGAAGCTAAACATTTAGAAAGACCAATTCCAATACCAATATAACACTGGAACAGTGTGATTTAAAGCAGTATAGCCCAGAGCACACAGTCTAGCATACTTTTTTTTCTCCACTGAGATGTACTTTAAACAAACATATATTATGTGAACATCCCCATATAACAAAAGAATCATCATAGACGTTCCAGAAAGAAGATTTAATAGTAAAAATGTTCCCTGGGAACCCTCGACATCCCAGCATTCAGTCACCACCATTACATTCCTACACCAGTGTTATCTCTGTCTGCTGTTCACAACCTCAGTCCTTCCAACCAAAGCCGAGACAACAAAGAAGATACCAACCGCTAAGTGGTTTTAGGAGCAAGAGGGAACAAAAATGTTAGTCTTGCATTGCCAGACCTATCTCCACAGTGCTGTAGAGTAAGGTCTGGCTACACCACAGATACATTCTGGGATACGGAGAAAAAAAACGCTCTGGGTTGTTTGCATTTCTTTGAATCAATCACAATCGTCTCGGGTGGTGCTAAGCTCTGGATGCAGCGACGCTGGCTCTACTGGATATTTACAATCATTCCCTGAAAGAACCAAGCAGGGCTGCCTTGTTGTACAATCCAAATATTTCTTCAAAACTTGCCATTTTCAGCTTTTAGCCTGCTAGCTCAAAGTTTTTTGTTGCTTACCAAAGCGAACGGAGTTTGAGAACGGCAACATACAGAGAGCGGAAGGTGAGGGACATCGCGCCGGGCAATTATCCTGGAAATGTACTTCCGTTGATCCAGACTACAAAAATGTTTGCATTAAGTGAGCATAGCAGCACGTGTCTGGCAGGCCAAAGACCATCCTACGTGTGACAAATACAATAAACATAACTACTTCACATGACGGTTGCTAAATCTGAGTCGTACTTCTAAGTAGGGCTGGGCGATATTGAGAAAATCAAATATCAAATATCACGATATTTTGGACCAAATACCTCGATATTGATACCACAACAATATTGTAGTGTTGACTATTACTTAAATATTTACACAATGAGATTTTTGATAAATATTCATCAGTAATGTGGATCTAATAACTAAGTGGGTAAAAGCAAATAATAGAACAGTTACAGCAGTCTGGTAAATTGAGAAAATGACATCACTTTACTGTAATGCAGCCTTTAAAACCAGGAAAAGACAACATTTATGCCATATTACGATATCCAAAATCTAAGACGATATCTAGTCTCATATCACGATATCGATATAATATCGATATATTGCCCAGCTCTACTTCTAAGTCATGCTGTCCACAACAGTCACACAAGTTCAGCTTATACGCTACACATCTCTTTAACAGTGGATCCACCCTGGTAACCACAGCAACCGCACTACTGACATACACTACCTGATTCACAGCCTATCAGAAAGACAAACTGCGGATGTCAGAGGCAACTAAATTTGAAATGGGGGTCAGATTCCATCCAGTCAGGTGGAACAGTTATAATAAAATGTGAGTACAGTTAGTATTGGAAATCTACACTTTAACCTTGTCACTCCGATCAGCATACAGTACAGTTAACAGTTCTTATGCCAAGCTGAATATGTGGGAAAATGTGACGGTGATAACCAAGTCTGTGTGAAGCAGAGCATAACAGCCTTGATATGTTATTGCTTGAAGCCAACAATACAAGGGAAATCATGTGAAAAAGACTTGAGCAAAACAACAAGCATGTTTATATCCTCTAAAGCCAATATACACATATTACCCTCCACTACAGAAGTGAGTTTGCAGTGAGCCAACAGGAAAGTATCTAAGCTACAAAAAAACAATTCCAATTTTAGTAAGTAAAAACAGAAGTACTCTTCTTTTGGTAATCTGTTCTCATCCTGTCTACTATCCAGATTAGCCTGTGGTCCTGTGCTGGGTGCGTCGTAGCATTACACTGAAGAAACCCTAAGGATAAGGGGAACAAACTTGGCGACAGGAAGAGGATGGAGAAGAGGATGAGGTTTCTCTCTAAGCAGGGGACAGTAAACACAAAGGCAAAGGGTCTTTGAGAACTGTTTCCCACGACCACTTGTTTAAATGAATCAAATGTCATTATAACCATAATAAAATGGCTTTCTTTTTTTTTTTTTCTAATAAAACAGCCATTATGGTAGAGCCTGCTGAATCAGAATCAGAATCAATGGGGAATGGTGCATACATACACAAACATTTAACATTAATAATAAATTAACAATACCGAAATAGAAACAAATATATGCGAAATAGCTGTTTAGCATGCTTCATCCTTTCCATTCAGCTACATCCTGCTGACTGACTCTTATTAGCTCACCTATGTATGGCGACCAGCTTGCACACCTGTCCCACATAACCCCATTATTAATAATCCTGTTATTTATATCGGGTGCTACTACTCCTTGCCAAATTGACTATGTTGCTGAGCTTTCAAGCACTTGTTCTGCTCGGGCTGCTGTTATTCTGATGACATACTGCCTTCCTTTTGACCCCTGCATTTGTGCCAGCCATCATACTGCCAACTGTAAGCCTCCTACTGACCAAGTATGGACTGTTTTATCCCTACTGGGTTTTGTCTGCCAAGTCTGTTTTTGGGTTCAAACTCCTTGTGTTAGATTGTTGCAGCCATGTACACAAAAATGTGTAAAACCAACAAAAAGGCTATGCCGAAACATGGAGGTGCTAATGCTTGTCTTACTATATTTTCCAATATACATTTTTATAAAGCATACCTTATACATGTTTTCATATACCTAATTCCATTTTCAAGCAAAGTTCAATCCCTACAAGTTGCCAAAATCCCTTCAGCCCAATCAGTATGACTTCCACTGGTGACACTCAGACAAATGTCGAGTAGAGTAGCCTCATGCTCTATTTGTTTGGTGTGTAGTAATAATTAAGGACACGTTTACCACATAAACACAAGATGTCCACTGATACAAACCACAGGCTCTTGTGTTTGGAGTATTATGTGGACTAATGCTTACTGTAGTGCTTTGCTTATGCTGTTATTTTATTATGTACACAGTTTGAACTTGTCTGGCTTGAAAGTTGTACTAGACACTTCCATTACAATGGAGGGCCAAATAACCATAATTTATTCATCTCTCATGTCAATGAAAAATCAAATTGTAATAATATTTAATGTCTGTAATGGCAGGTTATATCCACTAAAAAACATTAGATGATTTAAACAGAAAATGGTTTATTTTGTTCCAACAGCAGCTTTAGAAATAGACAAAAACCAAGGATAACTAGTATGCTACATAAAAAGTATAAATAATAAATGAATAACAACAAAGACTTACTTACTTTCAGAAGTTTGATTTTCTCACACCCTCCAAATAGAAAATATTGAAATGGCTATTTGTGTAAAAAAGTTTTGATTGCAGTTTTTCCACCACCTCAGTACCTCTACACACTGTTAATCTTCTCTGCAATGTGCACTACACACTCATTTAATCCCCTGCTTGCATACCGCTGGGTCTTTCCATTTACCATTTCTCCATGGTCACACTTGTTAAAAGTTTGGTCCACCTAACAAGAAAACTGCAGCTGTCGTAATTTCTACATAACAGGCTAAAATGGTAAGTCAGGCTCAAGTTTTGTGTAATAATAATAATAACAGGTGGTTTCTGTATTTGTGGATAAAAAGGTGTTAAGTGTTAATATGATTAACATTATTTACCAGTTGTGAAATTCGAAAACTGGTTGTCTGCTGTACTTACACTGAAATGGTTCTATTGTTCAAACAGCAAGTAGGAAAACAAGAGAGCAAACTGTTGTTAAGGACCATTCAGCAATATAGTCAGTAAACTGGAAATTTAACTATGTAACTTTTTTGTTACAACATATTATTTTTGTTTTAGTGCTTGAGAAGAAATGGCCTATTTAAAACGTAAGTTTATGTAAATTGGGAGTGTTTCCGTTAAAAAAAGCAAATAAGCCGCACTACATGTCACAGCAAATTAATCTAAACCATTGATGATGCAAAACTTACATCCACTAAAATGTAAAAGGACACTAATAAACAAAGACCTACAGCAAGTGCTGAACTTGTTGCACTGCTGTAATGCAATCTTAAGTGGGGCATGGCATCTGAAGACCACGCTAGGGGAGAGCAGGGAGGAGAAAACAGCCAGACTGTGATGTGAAAGTCCTTATAAGGCAGCAGGCAAGGAAATTACCAGAGAAGAACTGATGTAAGTGCAGAAACCTTGAGTCACAACATGACTTCCTTGGGAAACGTAAGCACTGCCAAGAGGAGAGTTTCTCAATAATTACTGCTTTTGTGAAATGTCAAAGTTGTTATAGTTAAAATTAAACCACCAAAACAGTTAATGGAAAAACAATTTTTAAGCCACGGATTTTACTCCCTGAGCTGGCTTGTTGTAGATGTGACTACAAATCAGGGAAATAACTTTCACTAAGTGCACAGTGAGACCTTGGATCATTTGCTGAATCAGTGCACCCAGCTTCCTTGTCTACTGCATCTTCACATGGCGTTGCAAGCTTTACTAAAGGAAGCAGACCACTTCATCAACACTGATATCACAATCCAACAGAAGGTGCAATGATTGATCCTGGGACGGGATGACAGCATATAGCATGATGTATTTAGGCTTTGCTGCACTATAACTTCTCTTAGTGGTCCCCTAGTTTATATGTTTAATGTTGGAAACACATCATAGGCTGCTCATTAATGAATATAAGCATTATTGTCTAGCATATCTCACAACAATATTTGGTCATCGTTTTTTTTTATCGCTGTTTATTTTGAGGAAATCGTGCTGCTTCCTCTTGACCATCTATTCTGTCCACTACTAGTTTCCTCTTTTTAGTATGTACAGGCGAAGGTCTCTGCAACACAGCTGCAGCTTGCAGTGTCTGTGTGCTCGTGAACTGATCGTGACTGCCAAACAGATTATTTAGAGGTCCTTCAGGTCCCCAGCTGTTACTTCAGTAGCTGCTACACATACTACAGGCAACTACTCTGGTGTTGTCGAGGCTAACTACAAATACATATGAAAAGCATAGTAAACACTTGCAGTGGAAAATATAAACAATGTTAATGCTCATCAGCTTCGGTGCAGTACAGAACACATGAAAGTCCCCCTTAACTGCAGATATTGTTGAGCTCCATTTACTACAAACAGGATAATGACCTTCTATGATTCTGATCAATAATGTGTCACAATGGGTTTTTTCTTCTGCACATAAAATTTAAAGCAACATTTTATGAATAAATGTGACAATTCCTTGCTAATAACTAATTCATGAATTGATAATTGCCCCAATTGCACAATTTGGCTTAAACAAAATGGGGCTGTAAAGTTTTTTTCTAAAACGCTGACGTGATTAGAGGAATTCCTTTCGGGAAGAGGAGGGTAGTGAACGCTCTTTAAGTATGCACTTCAAATGCCAGAATGCTATGGCATTTTTTCAGGTTGCTAGAAAGAATATTGAGGGAGTACTAGCAGAAACAATACTGCAGGAAGAAAGCAGCTCCAACCTTTGGTACCATTTGTACTTCTGTTTGTAATTTGAAAGGGCAGGGGGTTTACAAGTAAGGTTTATATGTCAGCAGTCAAATGCGTCAAATACATTTTTCTATTAAAGTAGGATGTAGGATATTTAATTCATAGCTGTTCAAGCTTCAAAAACAAAACATTATGCAGTGCTCTAATACTAAATAAATTGGATACATAAAACTACAGCACTGAGCACATGGCACATTTCTGTTTACAGAATATGTAAACAGAAATGTTGTTAGGCCTACATTACATTGTAAACAGAAATAATCGATTACGAGCCTGCCGATTATCGATTATTGATTAATTTCAACACCTCTAGTCAGCAGTGATAAAATATACATGCATGCAAGTTTTTTTTACAATTACACTAACGCACAATCAAGATAGTGCTTTAATGATTTACAGTATCTACACTGTGACATCTTAATGGCTTGGTACTTAGCATCAGCTTCATGCCATGGGTCATGTCATGTGTGCTTCTTTTTGTATCATAATGTTCCTTTTATTATCCGAGAGCGCATGTGGGTATCACATCTCTGAACTAACTGTGGATAAGAAGGACTGCACACAGATTTCAGTTTATATACTATCTTCTTAATTCAAAAAGCCTTATGCTGAGTCAAAGCCAGCAGAGATGGTTTAGACACCACTTTCACTTCTGGTTGTGCAAGGTGGTTAAAGGCATGAGCTGAAACCTTGGGCTTTGCCTATTCTAGTGCTGTTTGAATAAAACAAAGAGTCAACTCTATGGGTGTGAGTGTGTGGCCGTCCTTTTCTTTGTTCAGAGCTACACCAGCACACATCTATGAAGCTTTGGGTGCTTCTTCATTTGGTATCACAGCGCAGAGCAACATTTTTGGCCTCTTTTCTTAACAGTAACAATAAGGCATAATAGTTTGTCTTCTGCCTCCCCTTATGCCCACCTCCCTGTTTAAAGTTTGCCTCCATTTGCTCCAGATTTGGGCAGCACAGCTGGCCTGAATGACAGTTCAAATCCCTCCTTGTTAGACCTGAGTGAAAAGAAGGCCTATAGCTCGTTTGCTACTGCATGCCACACAGCCGCTTCCGCCGATAGCCGATTCTATAAATGTGATTACGGGCTCTTCACTTGAGGAGAGAAGCTCATAGTAACGTAATAACGTGCCGTACTAAACCCGAATGGCTGAATGAATTATCTGATTAAAGGCGCTAGTTTTAATGAACAAACAAGCGGGAGCGCGCACGCGCACACACACACATAACGGAAAGTACCCCAGCAATCCCCGGGTGACTCTGAAGGGATGTAGCTAATTTAAAGGATGTTAAAACGCCATAATGTGTACCAGGGATGCAGTTAGGGCTATTTTAAGGTTAATATTAAATATCAGTTTCAAATAATAAGTTCCATTTGTAATTTTTTAGGGATGCCGGAGAGAGGTCGACATGCAGACAATAGAAATACGCTAATCTTTACATGATAACGAAATGCAGTTTTCATTCTTACCGTCTTCGGCATCTTTCCTTTCTTTAACGTCCGGTTCAGGTTTTATAAAAAAAAAAAAAAAGAAGAAGAAGTTATTAAATCAGACGACTAGCTAGTTAGCGAGACCAGCAGAAAACTTTTTTCCCATCAGAACAACGGCGGCAATCAAACGCCTTCCCGTCTCGAGGACACAAACGTGACTTTTAGCTTGACTAGGAAGAACTATTTTCAGCCCCAAGCGCGGTGAGAGTATTATTTTCTTTGTTTCGCCTTAAAGTGAAATGGACTGGAGCTTGATTTCCTGCTAACGGTACCCCTGACTGCAAGACCACACCCAGGCCGATGACAGGACAGCAGCCAGACAGACAGAGAAAGAGGGTTCAGGCCAGCAGACTCCGCCTGCAGCAGCCGCATCATCATGGCTGCAGTGTAGGCTACTGCCTCTCAACGCCCAGCCAAAAAGTTTACCAGCACTTTCACTCTCAGACACGTTTAACACAGATCCATAGGCAACTCTTGCTCATGTATAAGAACATAGAAATGTGGACTACATCACATGAATACCAATTAAAGCAGCCTTACAAGAGGTGCAATTACTTTTATACATTTTAAATAAAACATCAGAGTACCAGACTTTTTTAAGGGTTTGTGCAGTGTGCCAACAACACAAACAATATGATAGAGAATAAGTAATCATGAAATTCCATTTTGTGGTTTAGAGGAGGGGTCGTCTGGGCTGAAAAGCTATAGGCTACGCACAGATTGAACTAATACTACTTATTTTTAAATCTCTTGGTCTTTGCTTCAGCTTATAAGAACATATTTCAAATCAATATTTTGATTTTATTTAAAATGATAGTGTCTAGGTCACCCAGTATACTACTGATCATGTACTGTACCATGAACATCTTAATTGTCAGTGTGTGTTTGGTTGGCAACATTTACTTTTTCAATTCATCCGTTTCCATGCGTCTGATCTCTTTATATAGTCTATGTGTTTGACACTGATCTGTGTTCTCTTTCAGTTTTGCACAAAAAAAGAAAGTGAATGCAATGAGCAGTGTGGTCCTGGTGGTGCCAAGGGAGGCCATGTAGAGACGGTGAAGATATACTCCACCTGCATCCAGATAAAGAGGGTTTGAATCAATAATGACAGTTACTTTTAAGTAATTACAAGAGGTAGACACAATGGTGCATGGAATATGACTTACACTCTAAGGCAGAGATCTTCAACAGGGGGTCCTCAGAGTTGCTGCAGGGGGGCCACCAAATAATTGTTCCATAGTTAAACAAATAAACTTCAATCAAACATTTGACATTTTTTTAATTTACACAACATTGATGATAGGCTTACTGGCCTAGAGGTACAGTAGGTAGCATTAAGGTAGCCATTCACAGAGCTTAAGGATTCACTGTGCCGTATTTTAACATTATAACATGATATATATGAATATGTCAACAATTATTATTTTAACAGCTTAGTATTTTATGCACCATAAAAAGGTATATGTGAAGGCTTTAGGACGCCTTATACTTTATTGTAGGCCCAGTTTAATATGCAATTTATATTTTATATTTTTATACAATATATGTAGTAAGGGGTCCCTGCTCCGTCTCTTTTTCAACTGAGGGGTCCTTGGCCTAAAAAACGACCCCTGCTCTAAGGTATGCATACCAATTTCACTTCTGTAAAGTTGGGTTATATTGGGTTGAATGAAAGTTAGAAAACAGGTCACTACTGTAGTTACAACTAACAGAGCTCCAAGAGACCAAATCATCAGTGCCCAAACCACAAAGTAAAGTGAAATGTCAAGAGGTATAAAGCCTTAAAACTGATGAAAATATCAACGACGACCAACAAATGATGTCGCACATTCACAGCCTTATGTTCCTAACTAGTATTCAGCTTGTATGACCAAAGTTGAAGCAGAAATAATAATTTAGTTAAATCATGCAGTAATGGCCTTTTCCCTGAAAGGTTACATTGTTTTGTTGAACTCCATGTGTAACATATATACAGGCTATCTGTACCGGAACAACTGTGTGGGAGACAATCACCGTTATCACACATATTACTAATTGTGTTGTAATGATGGAAAACATCCAGGCACCGCTACAGAAACTTCTGGCTTAGATGTGGTGACCTGGGTAACAGTGTGTGTTGTTAAAGTTGTTTCCGTTGTTATCAAATTGTCCGTTCTGCCCTGTAGAGAGATACCGTAAATATCATCGTGGGAACTCCACTGTCACAAAATGTTTCCCTCACCATAACAGAGAGTCCAGACTGCTTTATCAGCCCTTATGCCACTTTATGTCTTTCGGTTTGCGCCAAATAGAGCACGATGACTCATCAAACCACACTTTTCCCCACTGCTCAGTAAACCAAAATACGCCTTCTTTTTTCGTGTGTAATACACGCTTGATATATAGCATCTGTCTGTGGCTGCTCTGGATGAAACTTCCTGGTCACACCAGATTGAGAATTTGTCGCCAACACTGTCAGAGTTGTCAGTCTTCTTTTCTTTGCAGCTCAAATCGTTACACTAGCACACATTTTCCTCCACAGCGGCCCCTAACCTGTTTTCTTTCAGCTTCTCTTTAGTCCATTTCTGCTGCTACATGCATCCACGTCACCAAGGTATTTAGTTGATGTCTCTTAAGCTGACTGGAATTGTCCAGCATTTCTATCCTTGTTTTTGTACTTGATGTATGTTTCTTTTTTTTTTAACCTCAACTCTCAGCATGGCCTCCAACAAATCTATTTGCTACTTTACTCTTTTATTTACATATTTGAATGATCATTTCAAAGGTTTAAGCTCTAAAAGTGACTGACCTGGAAATAAAAGCTATGACTAGATGAAGGAATCCCTGGAGGCTGGCTGGTGCTTTAACATTACCAGGGAGAGCACAGCAGAGACGTCACTGCGTTTGCATGTTGACTCATCCCTACACTCACAGGGCAGGATGACCTCCCACAGTCTCAACTCACTGAATGAGCTGCTCACTGCAGCCAAATCAAAGGCAAGATGACATGTAGTTCTCTAAAATCAAGGTTAATGATGACCAGACCTGTGTTTTTTTTGTGTCAAAACCACTCAGCTGGCCAAGAGAACAGACCTGTCTTATCCTCCTTCATCATGATTAGTTTGTGGGTTGCACCACAGTCTATACAATCTGCCTTTTATTCACAGTAAACTATGCTGTAGGTTAGAGCTGGGCAATATATCGATCTTATATCGATATCGTGATATGAGACTAGATATCTTAGATTTTAGATATCGTAATATCGTGTTATGACATAAGTGGTGTCTTTTCCTGGTTTTAAAGGCTGCATTACAGTAAAGTGATGTCATTTTCTGAACTTACCAGACTGTTGGAACTGTTATATTATTTGCCTTTACCCACTTAGACATTATATCCACATTACTGATAATTATTTATCAAAAATCTCATTGTGGAAATATTTTATGAAAGCACCAATAGTCAACACTACAATATCGTTGCGGTATCGATATTGAGGTATATCGATATATATATCAAAAATATTGTGATATTTGATTTTCTCCATATCGCCCAGCCCTACTGTAGGTGGTGTAAAAACAACAGCTGATGAACTCAAGATTTCCTTCTGCAACAGATGTCCTGCTTTAATTCACTCATTTATATTTATGATTTGTTGGAAGTCAGCTAGGGACAAAAGGTCTCAGCAGCTGTAGCCTTTTTATTGCATTGGTTAGCGTTAGTTAAACAGGCCATTTTAGTGTTTGTTTGTGAAAGGAATTGATGTAAAATCATTTTTTACATGCCTGTCTGTCTTAACGACATGCCCTGAGCCATTACACCATTTGCCCAGCAGATAGTGTGCACGTGCTTTGTAACCTGTTGCACAACTACAGCTGCTGTACATACACAGAGGGGTTGAAGGCATTAGAAACAGAAAAGTGACAACATAGCCTCGCTTGGGTCTAACTTCTGAAGAACTATACAAGTTGAATCGAACGCAAGATGGATTTGAATCTTATCTACCTCAAAGATTCTGTATGAAAGCATTTAGCCTATACATCCCCCAAAAAGGACACAGAAGAAAAGAAATGTCACACCCTGCTTTCATTTTGGCAAACACTTGCATCTTTTGGTGATGTTTGACTACATGTACAGCAGTACCAAGTTTACCGTTTGGTTTTGATTAACTGCTTTTAATTCAACAGGGCTTTGCCACACCATCAAACCTTTGAGACCATTACTCTAAAATAAGACATTACATTCTTTGGATACATTGTTCCTCATATGTGTACCTCCCTCTAACAAACAATGGAGACTGTTTACAATGAGCAACCGTTTCAAGCCATCTATTCAGCTGTCGTGGATAAAGCACGATGGTATTATTTCAGTATGACTAAACTTTGTTCGGTTCTATGCTAACTTATTAATGAAGTGTAACAGTTATTGAGTAGTTCGTACAGAAAAGGCTTGGAAATGTTTCATGCATACACTGCTGGAGGATGAGAGCTGTAAATATGGATCAGTATGCACTCCGATATATCCAACAAATGGAAATATTTTCTTACCCTTCTTTACATCAGACATCACAATTTAATATGTAATTTTGTTCTTTCCTCTCATTAAAAACAATAACACACAGTTTGAACAGAACGTTGCTTTATTTATGGAGAGAAACACATTTTGTCATTAAGACTTACATTTTGTTTGAGCCTACGGACCCAAATAGTTTATTTTTGTATATTTTGGTCTATAAAAGCAATGCTATCCAGTCAGAGTGGATTACAATACTGCAGATCATCACAACACAGAAAAAAAAAACTTGCTCGATATTTTCCTTTGTTACATTGCAGACACATCGGTCTACTCAAACAGGATACCTACTTCAGAAACATGACCACTGCATTTCTCAATATTAGAAAACAACCAAGTATGTGATTTAAAATGTACGTGTGACTTAACCTGAGTATTACAGTGTATGTATGTACAGTCGTGTTCAAATATATGTACCTCTTCTTGTTTGTACACCAACAACTCAAATTTTAAATGATATGGTAGCAGAAACTCCAAAGCCGTCAAGAGGTTCCCAATTATTTGACCACAACTGTTTGTGTATGTGTGTTTGAACCAATTATAACGGGTGTGTAATGTTTGCACATCAAAAATCACTTTGGTCTTGATCTTAGCCATTAACGGATTCTGAACTTAAGTTAATATTACATTGACAATATCAGCCTTAACATCTTGAAAACAGCACTCGTCTAATTTCCAGAGGGCCAGCGAAAACCTACAGACTGTTGCTTTCAGGCAACAGTATGCAAACTGGCCTCAAGATACCTAAATTCTGAAATTACAATTGGTGCATCATTCAACAGTAGAAATAAATCGCAATTCAACACACATCTGCTTTGTCAACATACAGGGTTAGACATTAAATCAACTGTCAAACATTCCAATAAATTCCCATTTTAAAAAGGATCTGTATCTCGAAAGAGCATTCAACATCAAACACAAACCTGAGTAAAAGCTGGAAGGGTTTACCACTCAGTGTCAGTATGCTACCAATACTGCCCTCTGCTTCTTGTCCAGCCAATGACAATTTTATATATTATTTAACTGCCAGGCTAGACACAGATTTGTGTTTGGTGTTAAGTTACCCTTAGTTTACATTGTGTGGAAAATAAATCCTTTGTCCCCTGAAATACAGAATTCGTGCATTACAACCCGTGTATTGAAAAAAGAAATGATGTTTGATAAAGCCACCCAAGAATAACTTTGGCATGTTTTATTAGGCAAAATATAATCAAAAATATTGAAATTCCCATTAAAATAGCATAAAGCGGACATGTCAATTCAGAGGAAATAGATGCACTTAACTGGGGTGCACAGGTTACAACACAGAAATTATTTGAACAACTTAGGTAACTGTTACATTTACAGATTGCTTTCTATATATATTTACACACACACACACACACACACACACACACACACACACACACACACACACACACACACACACACACACACACACACACACACACAGGGTATCTGTGCACTGTTATAGCACATAAATGATGTCCCTGTAAATTAACTACTGTACCCAGTTAAGAATTAGTACATACCAATGGGCTACTCCCAGTGACACACAGTGTCACAAACATTATGGCATTGATTTTTTCCCCCCCCTTTATTTAAATAAAACTATTTTCATATTATACATTTCATATTTTGTTACATTCAAGGTATAGATACAATTTGTATCAACAAGCAAAAGTCAATTCTAGACATTTGTGGCTTAGTTGTTTGCGGCACTTTCAAAAGGAAGGGTGGGGACACCATTGTGGCCTTTAGTGTAACCTTTCAACAAAGCAGTAAAATACTGAATTGGTACATTAAGGCTTTTGTAGCGATAGGGAGTTTTTTTTTTTAGACTGGAAGTAGTCTATTGTCCAACGAAAACCAATTATTTCTGGAAATGGTGTTAGGAACAGGGACAAAACTGAGATACCTCTAATAAATAAAGAAAAATCAATGGAAGTCTACGATCAATAATATGTCAGCATTATGGGCACATATCTGTCAAGCCCACATTGTCCATGAGTGCATTTTATCTAATGACAGAGACGTGCAAGCAATGTGTCAGAAATAGTAGCACACAAGCTTGTGAGCAAAATCAGTTCAAATTAAATCATGTGTGCATGTCTTTTCCAAACCACAAACTAATCACGTTTTAAGGATTTATAAACAATAACTATCCACGTTTAAATTGATTTGACATTTCATGGACTGTAAATCACAGCCCAGGAATCCCATGCATACTGTAGCTGTACAAAGCTTACTTTGTCATAAACTGCTTCAGCTAGAATAGATTAACTGGAGTCAAATTCCTTGTTTGTTTGCGCAAACCTGGCCAATAAAGATGATTCTGAGATGTCTGTGAACATCACTCAATGATTTTTTTTTTAAGATTTTGTGTAGTGGCTTACAGTTAGTAATTCCTTAACACACCTCAGGAAATGTACTCGGAGCTCATCAGGGCAATTGACTATTCCAGTGTTTAAGGTTAAAGAAGGATCACCAAGAAACATATTCCACTACCATTAAAGTCAAAACACTAGTGATGGTAATTTGGCCAGCAATCTTGTTGTTGATGTTTATAGTTTCAGAGTTATTTCTTTTATCAGTGACAGCATACTACTAGTACTTTTAAAAAACAAAAAACAAATCTTGTTTTAATCTATGACAATTCAATTATCTCAAGGGAAAAGAACGGCACGCAAACTTTTAGCCAAATGCCAGAAACAACCTTGACAGCAGCCTTGCAATCTGATTGTTTCACATGAAGAAACATTTAGGCAGTTTGTTTCACCTTCTCATGAACAGACAGCCGGCCTTAGGTGGCCTTAGGTTGTCTTTTTTCATGAAAAAAACAAAGTCAGCAAAGCCCAAAATTGATTTGGGCAATACACATTCAAATGTTTTTTTTTTTTTTTTCTTTATGTCTGTTCATAAACCATGGTTGTACCTAAACATTATAAAGAGACAAAGTCAGGCTCACATAATTAGCCCTGTTAAAGAGTAATACCACTCAGTTTAAAAAATGTACAGACAAGTTTTCTTTGTAATCATGAACACTTTTCTAAATCAAAAGGACAAATATACGAGTCTGTGGCGTCTCGTGCTGCTCCATTTACTACAAATGGGAGCCCAACTTTCTAGACTTTAAGCTCAACATCACTTCCCCGTGTTTTTAATTATTTATTAAGATAATAAAACACCAACCAAATAAACTCCCCCTGGGGGGGGGCGGGGGGGGGAGCTCCTCTCTTTTACTGGCATGACATATTATACTGTAAATTTGTAATGCTCATGCAATCCAATAGCAGGCCTAGGGGTACCATACCTGAATCCTGAAATTAAGTGGCATTTCCCTTTAAATGCATTTGAAGCATGATCTTGCTATTAGGATTGGCTTTACATGTTACAACCTCTCTTCAATTAGTCGACTGAATGTTTCATGTGGCATTTTGTCCTGAGGGTGGGAGTAGAGACAAGGCAATGGATCATTAAAAACAGGGGGGGAGGGGGGTAATCCTCTTGGGAGCATGAATGTGCTTAATATTAGTTAATATGTCTTGTGAATAAGATGACCCGGAGGCCATACCAGATGTCATGATTAGCATCCAACATTAGCATCTTTAGACCCTCACTCACGGGTAAAATGTAAAACAACTGCCAGACAATCAGCGTACAATAAAAAGCAGCCATTTTTGTTTTTGGCTGCATGGGCACCCTTACGGACACCAACATTACTTCATCTTTCTAAAGCTGCATCACGTAAAGCCATCCTCTTAGCCCACTTTTCTAGATCTCAAGGTGCATAACAAGAATATACACAAAAAGTACAAAGTTTTGCAATGCCATCTCCACATTTCAACTGTACATAACTAACTTTAAGGTATTACATGTTACATGTAGGATTTTCACAAAATATATCACTACTAGATCAGAGTAGACTCTTGCCAGTAACCACTGGTTTTTGGCAGGGAGAGACTGAAAACTAGAAAATTGAAAGCATCCTGAGAGCAATGTGCTGCAAGGCACAGCCAAACCCTTCCATGATCCTTGGAGACTGGCTGCATGTACGCAGTATGTACATCTGTATTCGAGCAAGACAGCTTCCCATAAAAAGCCATACATTAAAGTTCATCTTCAACATGCTTTCTTAGCATTCACTTCATTTTTTTTTTTAAATATAATTATTGAAACCTCACACTCTACAAGATATAACAAAATGAGTCCGATATTTAACTCACGGCCTGACCGTATCAGCCAGATTCTTATCATTTTATCTGACAAATGTAACATCAGGTAAATATTTAGTCTGTTGCAGAAATACTTGTGCAAACATTTAAACTGTGATGGTAAACACTGTTTCCATCTCTAAAAGTACTTTTCTACCACTTGTTCCTACCGAAGTCACATAACTGCCCAGTGAAATGAGTTCTCAAAGTTCCACTATGTTTTACATGCACATAAGAAACCAGGTTACTGCCAGAAATCCGGTTAAGGCATGAAATTGGGCAACTGGTTTAGATGCACTGCAATAGTCTGATACCTATAAAACCACAGTTTACACACAGTTTGCCAGAAAGCAGATTATTCCCATCCCTCCTCCACATTTTAAGTGTATCTAATATGTTATATAAGTACTTGATAAGTAATAGGATTGATATTTTTTTGATTGGAGCATTCGGACTGACAGTAAAGTGAGGATGGAATAGCATGTTTGACTGTGTGCATGTGTTTACATTTAACTAATTCTTTACTGTTCACCTGTGGAAACAGACAAAGCTAAAGTTAAATAAACTAAAGCATTTACATTTTAGAATAGGGCAATTGACACTGTGTGTTCTAGATGCAATGATGCACGGGCATTTGTGAGAATATTGCCTTTAATCCTGCTAGTTTACTGCCACAGTGATGATACTTTCCCTGTCCTGGATCTCTGTCATGCATATAAGCACACGTAAAAAAAGATAATTAAAAAAACTCTTTAGAAAGTGCATAAACGGCCAAATTCCATCAGAAATCTAGCTGGGTTAACCAAGTTTTTGTTAATGCTTTAAACTGATAAAAGGCTTCTCATTTCTCATGTATGCATCAGGAATCAGGTCACTGAGAAAAGCTGAAAAGCATCAGACCGCTTAAGTGCATGTAAAAGTAGTCTTTGAAACACAATGAACCCGCTCCTGAAAACACAATGCTCGACTGACAACTTGAAGAAGTCCATTAGAGCTACTGTTTGAAACAAAGATACTTTGAATATTTTCACATTGAAAAGAAATCAGCACAACAAATTTGACAAATATATAAATCTTGGATGTAGCATCCAATAAAATCAGAAAGGTAACTATACAGTACACCATAGGAAATTATCCAAACACAGAGGTTAGTTTATACTGTAATCCAATTGATTCTGTGAACCAAAATGTTAAGTTATGTAGAATACTGACACTATATAAATTCTATATTTTTTTGGCATTATTTAGCAGCTTATAAATGACTTCGAAATAATGGCTTTTGTGTGATTCTATGTACATATATAGGTGCACATGTATACAAGTCAAATCTCTTTTTTGGCTTGCTTTGTGCAATGTCAAATTCTACCAAAATAGTAGCTTTGTTAAGTGAGGCTGAGAAAATATATCTCTAGATACTGAGATAGTGCTTTACATTTGAAAATAGGAGGCTTCAATGACTAAGACGTTCATTGAAACCAATCAGACAATGACTAAAGCGTGAGGTCATTCAGATATAAGGCCATTAAATGTCATAGTTCATGCTGTGAGGTATGTTACTACCTCCCTCATACTTATCTTCAAAATAAATGCACAAAAAAGTCAGACCTAAGCAAGGTTATTTATAGTTCCACTGCACCAGAAACACTTAAAATGCCTTTCATAACACATTCACAGGGCCTGAACCAGATCTTCATAAAAGCTACATGATGTACAAATGTTGATGTGCTCTTATGTCAGATTTAATAAGGCGATTGTAGAATATGTTATTACTTCATGTCTTGACAGCGTTGCAATGTAGCTAACCTGTTTATTGTTCCACTTAGTTCACATTGTCACAAGGTTCCGTATTACACTAGCTAGCTACTTTAGTTTGAATTACATTATGGTTGAAAGGGCTGTACGATAAATACTGAAAAAAAGAAAACAGCAGGCTGCGATTGCTGTACACGCGGCTCTCACGGACCGTTCCCCAATACATGAAAAACCTACACCTGCGTCATTACTTCACTATATTTTTTTATACCAAATATTTGTTTGCTGCAATATTAATGTTTTGAATGGGAGTACAGCCCCTTTAAAGTTAGGTTCAAATTAGGATTGGTTAACCAGCTGGCCATCATAATTACGTAATCAATATTAATTAAATAAAAAGACAGTGTGAAATAAATGTGAATAAACTGTAAAATAATTTATATAAATGAACCAACAATTTGTGAGATAATTTACAAAAGTATTCAAATTCAACTCATTATGAAATGTTATTCCAGTTTTTGGATATCATTTTTATTTCATTATTATTTTATTATAAGACAGCCTTATTCAAAACTCTGTTTTTATTTCACAATGGTATTACCCCAGTGACACCTTTATTTCACGTCAAGTTTTATTTGATAGACATTTTATTTCATGCAGTCATGTTTCATGACAGTGGTGTTGTCAGCCCTGTCACCTCTCAGCCAATCTCAACAACTGCTACCAAATTTAGCCAGTTAGCACCTGTTACCTAGAACAACAACAACTCCAAAGTTGTCAAGATGGCTAATGCTAACTGCCTAACTAGCTAGGCTGGCTTGTAAACTTGGATTATTACTCAGCGTCAAAGAGCCAGTGTTAGCAGTGGTAGCTAGCTCCTTTTGGCTTGAGCAATAACAGAATAAGGCTCCATGTCTATTTGCTCTTCAGAGTTGTGTCTCTCTTTAGAATTAAAAGCAGCTGAGGTAACTCTGAATTAACCAGTGACAGCTGCTGCTGTTAACACTGGCTTTTCACTTTAATTGGTAAATCATAAACCATGCTCACAACCCTGACTTTGACATTGTTGTAGCTAGCTAAATCTGGTAGCAGTTGTTGAGCTTGCTAGTTTAAGAGAGGCAGGGGGCATGGGATTGGCTGAAAGGTGAGAGGGCGGTGACAACACCAGTCCCTGTCGTGAAATGTGGCATGAAATAAAAAGTTACAAGACAAAGTGCCATTGGGAGAAAAAAATCATTTTTGAAAAACTGAATTTAGGAAAAAAATAAAACTACAGGTCTACTATGAAATAAATATTAACTCTTAAGCAAAACATTGAAAATAAGAGTTTAAATTATTTCCTAAATTACTTCACAGATTGTTGTTTCATTTATATATTTTACACAATTTATTCCTGTGATTATTTATTTAACACTTTAGGGATACATGCATAATTTTCATATAACGTAATCAATCAAATCAACAGAAACGCTGATTTGATCTAAGGGCCATTTAACAGTCCTGCCAAATGTATATTTTGAATGTAAATATATTTTCTAGAATGAATGATGTTCAACAAAAGTTCAGTTAATCACGGATATGGTACAAAGGTACTGTATGGTACTGCTATGCAGCTCCTGCTTAGGTAGTATGAATGTGTTATGAACCAGAATTCTAAATGAGGTGATACTTTATAACAACTGCACCACACTTCATATAAAAACGTAACTTTCAAATGTGAAACATCTTACAATTTGAGATAACCTTCCTCTATGCGGATTACTTCTATGTGGGGTTGGGTACCGAAACGCTGTGCCGATAGGGCACCGGTTCCGACGTAAACGGCAGTAATGAGACCGAATAATAACAAAAATGTCTGTGCCTGACTTTTTTTTTTCTTTTTTCAGAAGCATTGCTGCATGGGACGCTAAGTTACCGTTAGCTACTAGTTTTAACAATGGTTAAAATGCTGACAGCGTACGTTAAGCGGTGTAAAGTGTGACTGCATTTCCCTGTAGAGGATTCCAACACCGAGACGTAACAGTCTGACTGCAGCTGCCGGAAAAACAACACAGACGGTGTGTTCACTTGAAACTCGTTAGGCTTGAGGTGCATTTTAAGTTAATGTAAAATACCCTTTTCCCATCTGGTGCTTGTTTTTGTCGTTTACCAGCAATTTACTGGTGAAATAAGTCATTGTTATAAGTTATTGTTATTACATTATTAATCAATTATTTAATTTTGACCATATGGCCTTAGCAATAAACAAGCCGTTCTTTAATTTTGTCAACTGTCGTTTTGTGCTCCTTTTTTATATTTTATATTATATACATTATAAATATATATATATATATATATATATATATATATATATATATATATATATATAAAAAAAATTTGGTTCAGGCACCATTTTAAAAGTATCGTTTTAGCACCGGTATCGGAAAAAACCCAAACGATACCCAACCCTACTTCATCTTAGTGATGTAAAATCTGATATCCCACCCGAGACATAAAAAAAAAAAAAAACTCCTGAGGGCAGATGTTGCACATGCAGCAACACTAAACATGTGCCTATCTTTGCAATCTATCCTTGCAACCAAAAACTGTATTTCCCTTATCATATCACTTTTGAAATATTTTATAACATTAACTGCCTAATGGCATGACCTCAGTTTTGTAACAATGACGGCGGCAAGTTGTTGTGGATCTGTTAAATGAGGATTCTTCTCCATTACCGAGTGGACTACGTAAGCAGGAAAGATGTTACAAAGGTTCCGATATGTTTGATACTGGTGGTCTGGGATGACATACCGCTCCTGGTGTTCAGCTGCAGATGGCATCTCCCATGGTGAGTTCCAGATTTGTTCCATTTTGTCTGGCATGCTGCGGACCATCACCCGCTCGCAACACGGCATCAGGCTGTTACTCAAAGGATATGAATGATAGCCATAGGACTCATTACCACATGGCAGAGGGTCCCAGCTTGCATGCTGCTCACGGCACAGTGGAGGTCGCCTCTGTCTCATTGGGTTGCTATCATACAGCCTTGAATCGGATATGCTGTCCATACGAGTCATACCAAGAGACCGTGTGGGCTGTGAGGACAAAGGTGGGAGGACATTCTGAGTGAGGGGATAGTCTCCAGGACAGCTGGACCTGGCTCCCACTGCCACATGCTTGATACGTGGTGCCAGATGAGATCCAGACTGCTTACGGGGGCCTTGCTTGGGTTCCTCAGGTCCATAACTCTGTACTCTGGTCAGTGCTTCATGACGAAACCCATGGGAGAAAGCTTGCATCCTACCCTGGGCAGGAGACTGCTGCTGCTGCCCCTTCATGCTCTCCTCTAAGCTACTGTCCATGGAGCTCGGGTACAGGTCCCCATAAGAGGAGAAGGAGTCACTGTTTGAATGGCTGAGGCAGGATTCAGGGCAGTGGCTGGGATTTCTCTGATACACACCATGCTCGTGCTCCATGCTACAGAAACTGTCGACATTATGCATGCTGCTCATGCTCATGTTTGAAAAATCACTGTGCAGTGAATAATAACCATGGTCGCTAACCGAGTCATACTTTGGGAACTGTTCACCGTACGTAATAGAGGCGCCATGACTATTAGTAACTAAAATAGGAGGGTACTGTACACTAGACATGGAACTGTGCGCGAACTGCAAAGAACCTGGCACTGGGCTGCTGGCTGATCGTGTGTTCAAGGCCCCAGCTGCGTGGCTCTTGACAGGCTGCATGGTGGGCACGCTGAGAGCAGACACAAGGGAAGGCACTGAATTTGTCTCAGACTTCCTAGCAACGGACAGCGCCTCGGGAGGTTCACAGGCCACTGAGCGAATACTGGGGTCAGATTGACGTTTTGGTGCCACATGTTTGACCTCAGAGTTGCTGTCCCCCTTTGCAGTTGCTGGACCAGTACCGTATTTAGCTAAAGCCCCCTCACTCATTGTCTTCACCGCAGACAATTTGGCAAAAGCCCGTAGTTCATCAGCCACTGACCGCTGTGGCTGGTTGACACGCTCTGGATGATAGTACTTGCACTTATGTCCATATGTGCACTTTTTCCCTTGTGTGTAAAGAAAGAGTAGAGCATGTCAAGAAAAGTACACACTTAAATTATTTAAAAAATGCAACATGCAACAGACATTGATTTGAAAAGACATTTAGTTCATATGTTCCTTACCATAGGGGCATGGTTGTTTTTTGTGCTCTGGAACAACAGGACGCCTGCGGAGGAAATTTTCTAAACTTGGACCGTGTCTTCCCAATGGATCATCAGGTGGCATAAACCTATTCAAAATAGCCATTCAGAAAATGTTATTATTAAATGTCAGCTTTTTTATTTCCAGCATTAAGCCACAAAACAAAATATAGGCCTAATAACTGGTCTCCCCATTTTTTTCCAATTAGCAAAAGGTCATAAAACAATCACTAAATCGATTTTGCAAACAGTATTAGTGTATAATATTCACACCTAAACAGTCTTAAAATGTAGTGAATAAATAACTATTTATACTGCAAACTTTGATGTAAAGTTTGTTTGTATTGTAGTGGGGGAGAGATATTATCTTTTTTTAAACAATCCTCAAAATCTGACTACACTCAGGGGCTGAGAGAGTCCTAGAGTGCACTCCTATATAATTATGCTGCCATAAGAATGAATCACGGTTTCTTACTTGTCATTGACAAATGAGTACATTAGGAGACGCTCTTCTATGAACTTCTTCCACTCCGGCTTCTCATTTTGCAAGTCCCTGTAGTTGTCATTTGACACAATAATTCCATCAGAATCATAAGACAGCTTCACTATGAAGCGATCATCATAGCACACCACTCTCCTGCCTTGAACCCTCCGAGATGGGGTGAAAACCAGGATCTTCTCTTTTTCCAGTTTGCGTAATACTTCTTGATCTGAAGGAGAAATTTCAAGGAAGTTGTAGTGTTTATTAACAGCTGGTCATAATTCCATCGAAAACTTTGTATGTATTATAGGTTATATTATAGTAATTTATCAATTAATAGAAACGTGTGAAGTGTCCTAGCACACCTTTCTTGTGGACCATGACCACACCACAAGGTCTACAACAAACTACAACTTACCATCAACTAAGTATAACTTGAAAAAGCTTTACTACCTGTGATGAGGGCGTCAGGCCTGGACTGTTCCTTTCTCCAGGCTGGGACAAACACGGTGATGTCTTTGTGTCCTTTCTCCAAGAACCATTCAACAGCAAGTTGGATACCACGACAAGAGAATACTTCTTTGTTTCCATGGCTAGAAAACAAAACAATGTAGTTTAAGGGCTACTTTTACCTATAATGAAATGGACATCCGTAAGAGGCAAATGTTTCAGGGACTTAGTGCATTCTGCATGAAGCAAAGACCAATTAAATGTTGAGTATGTTTAGTGTCTTACCTCATTGCCACATTTGAGCCATCAATGACGATGGGCCTGAGGTTATCAAAGGTATCCACAGAGTCGTCTTCCACCGACACCTCTGGACTAACCGTCTCCTTAACACAGGGGGGCCGTGATATTGATGTGGCCGTACTGATGCAGGGTTGAATTTCAGGCTCTACTTTGTTTCCAAGCCTTACTAACTCTGCTAGAAGGTCGTTAATAAGCGCAGCAGATCCAAGCTTGTTGAGCACTGTCTCCACCTGCTCTCCCGAATAGCCTAACTTCAATGCAAATTCCATCTTAGTCTGGTACTCTCTGCCACTGGCAGGCTTGATCCCGGGTCCCGCACTGGGGTCATCCTCACGACAATCTTGCGCAGTGCTACTCTGGGAAAAACTGGGCCGGTCAAGGCATGGAGAGCGACAGAGCTGTCGGTGGGGTTTTGCAACAGCTAAGGGCTCCCTCTTCTTACACCTGCTGTTGTTCACCTGAACCCTCTGGTGTTGCTGCTCTTCGGATTCGCTTTCTGAGCTGCTTCCGTCCTCAGAATCATCACTGGCATGCTGGGCCTTGCTTGAGTCAATGTTCTCCTCCCTGCATGGGCGTTTTTCCATTTTGAGCTTCTCCACCATCGACCATACTGTCATCACGTTCGTCTTGACACCTCAGATTTCCGCCCCATGTTTCCTCACCTCCACCGCAACCAGGGAACCATACTGAATGCTGGACTTTAGCGCAACAGGCTCTTTGTGTAGAGCAAAAGTAACACGTTCTCCCTTATGTGGGCAGGCAAAATCAAACCATTAAACCCTGAAAGAGAGCACAAAGATAGGCTTCAATTAGTAATGTTTAACAGTAAATTAACCTTAAAATAATTTTGAAAAGAAATTGTTTCCCACTGTTCCAGTAAATACGCTTTATTTTGTTTGGCCCGCTGAAAAGGATTATTTTGTAATTCCATTTCCTACATTCAAGTCTGACTGGAAAAGCGATTGAAAGTGAATAGATAGAAGAAGCTTTTAAAGAAAATTATAAAAAACTTTTTACACATTCACCGCCGATTTTATCACCACTGCGCAGCAGCATGGGAATGACTGCTGGTTAACATGTAATGTTTATGGGCCACAATTAAACAACTATTTAATACAACAAAAAAACAGACACATTTGAAATGAGAACAACCAGGCTATATTGTGCATTTGATGCTAATGTGTGGACGCAAATCAGCTTAATGTAGACTTAGTCTTACTGTCTTCAGCTACCTCGCCTCCTCAACCTCCACCCCACTTGTGGTAGACCAATACATTCTTCAACTGTGGGAAACACTGCTATCTGGGCAAGTGATAGAATTAGTCATATTAGTCACCTGCCCAAATAAACAAGTTACCAAAAGAACCACAGCAGCTCAGGAAAAGGATCTGAATTGGGACATATGATGTTTTGGGGTTCAAAAACACCAAGTTTGATCTTTTGTTTAGTTTTCATTTTTTGGTGAAACTGGTTGGTTAAATAGTCTGCAATGTCTGCAGGCTATTTGTTTTGTCTGACTAACGCTCCTCTTATTCAGTGAAATGTTGTGTCTCACCTACAAACTCACTGATTCTTAAAAATTGCTACAGAGTGTAAGTGCATGTGTTTTTATTGCAGATTTGCCCTACAGCTGTATAGTTTGTGTGTGCATCCTTAGAGCGGTTGCTTTACGAAATGAACATGACGTGAGGGACTGTGTTTTCAGCATAGGACACACAACATCCTATCAGGTGTGTTCATCAGCCAGCTATTGGATTCCGGCCATGCTGGGTCAAAGCCATTCGCTCTGTATTTCCTGTGCTGACGGTTAAATATGAAAATTAACAGAAATACATTTTTACTTATTAGACTATTCCTCAATATTCCAGTAACTTGAATCATCGTTTACCCTTCTCTGGTTTGAGTCCCAGACTGACCCTGAAATGTCTCATCTGGCTGGCTGGTTTATTTAGAAAGCGTTAAGACCGTAGATAGTCTCGCTTTGCCAGACCCTCCTCCAAAGCGCGCTAGAGGAGAGTCTGGCTAGTCCACACAGCATTCCGGGATGGGAGGAAAACGTGCTCTGGTTTATTGGCATTTCTTTAAACCAATCACAATTGTCTTGGCCGGAGAAAAGCTGTGGTGCCGCTGCAAAATAGGCCCGGAAGGAACTTGTTTTGGTGGAACATGTATAAAGTTGTTTTAGTCATGCAACAGAAAACTCTGATTGGACAGATAGTCTAGCTAGCTTTTTGGATCTATGAAAGGGTTAACCACAGTCCTCATGAATAGGGTTGGGTACCGAAACCTGTTTCCACTATGGTACCGGTTCCTACGCAAACGGTAGTATTCGGACCGGATTAGAACGCGAATTTCGGTTCCGACTGAAATATTTTCCCTTCCGGCAGACTCTTTTTTCTTTCTCCCTTTTCTGCCGTGTGGCGCACGTGCCCGCTCGTGGTGTGCCCGCTCAAATTGTCTGCCCTTTTAAACTCCTACCTGGGTGTGTACAGACCTCTTGGACACCATCCGAGAGAGTTTTCTCCTGTGCAGGACATGCCATAAGTCAGGAGAGGTGTCCTATCTTGCCAGAGAAGGCCCATTTTCTGCTAAAGAACTGCTAAAGTTTTAAACTGGTTGGCATACCAACTCAACATTTATTTTGTTGTTACTTGTTAATAGTGTAAGTGTTATTTGTTAAATTATTGTAGTTATGTGTTAGGTGACTTAGGTTTAGTTATAATATTTAAACGTTAATATATTGTTAAATTGAAATAATTTTCAATTTAAAAAAAAAAACTCAAAAAAAAAAGCCTTTTTTTTGTCATTTTTCAAGAATCGGTTTAAGAATCGTTTAGGAATCGGAATCGTTTTAAAAGTACCGGTTTGGCATCGGAATCGTAAAAATCCAAACGGTACCCAACCCTACTCATGAATCGACCGGCATTTAAAATGTCAACACTATGGAAGCCCAAGGCAACAGAGAAATCCCGGAAGTGGAACATCAAGGATATAGACTAGACTGTAGAAGACATTGACAGTGAATTAAACTTCCCTATACTGGGTTACTGTCCTAGTCTAAATATGTTAAAATAGCCTAATTATAACCGGTCACCTCTCTCTTTCCTCCTCTGTCCCAGGCTTTTTTATTAAAGAACACTTCTCTTCATTTTAATTCTGTAAATAAAAATGGTAAGTTATTGAATAGCCTAATTTTAGACATCAGTGACAAACAACTGTTTATTTTTTAAGGCTGGTTATCATTTGAAATGTTTCGATACTACTAGGAGAGGCAGGTATGCCTTTCGTCCAGGCCCGGTCTGCTTTGAGTTAGATAGGCAGGGAAAACCCTCAAAGCTGTAAGCTGGAACCAACTGCGCATTTAAACTATAGCAAAGCATCTACAGCAGTGTTGCATTTGTGAAACGTGTCTGCCCTAGTTGTAGTAGGTATGCAGAGGGAAAGTTGTGTGGCAATAGCATCAGCATCTGAATATTACAGAAATTCACTTTGGTACTTTTTAACATTACATAAATACATACAAAACAAAGGAACTGTCACTGATGCCCTGCTTGTAGGTGCAATATGGAATAAAATATAGATGAAACCGACAGCAAAGTCTCCGCCCAACTTCCCTGGTCCCTGGCTAACCGGTGTTAAACTGAAAACCACAGTCTTCCTGCACAAAATGTGTTAATGTGCTGCAGAACAACCCTCGCTTCTATGTGCACAAAAGCCTTACTGGTCTAGCAAGCAACATTCAAGCCAGACACACATGGGGTGAGCCCATGAGTTAACATAACCTGAGACAAAGTGTGGGCTGAACAGTGTATCCCTGCGCCTCCAACCCTAACAGACACATCTGAATTGAACAGAAGTCCCTAGGGAACAAAGCGGTTTTATGGTAAAGCAGAATAGGACTTCAGGAGAGCCTGCAGTATAATCATGCAACACTGTTAACAGCTCCAATTGTACATTTTTACATATGGTTACTGGTCATCAAATAATCTTTACAACAAGTGCATTAATTAACAGAAACACTAGACTACACTTTCCCCCAGTCTTGCAGAGAGTAGAATACAGCCAGCTTCGAGCTTCAAGAGGCACAGCCCATGATGTGCGTTGCTTAGCAACACAGCCTTGTCATCAGCTAACTCCTTTTTACCAGTCACGACTAACACAAACACAGAATCTCTCTTCAGGCAGCCAGTAAACGCAGAACAGCTAAAATACAACTCTACACTAAAACTCTTGAGGCAGTATATTTTGCAATAAAAAGTGACATGACATAGAAAATACAATGTAAATGGCAGCACCATCATCAGGTAATACACAAGACTGATATTTATGGAAGACCCTGAAGGTTGATAAGATATTTTGAGGGTCAAACTATGGCTACAAATGCATACCTTTTAATGGCAGTGTGTAGCCTATGTAGCAGCATCAGTTGTCTGTTGTCAGACACTGTCTCACTGCTGATCACAACTTGTATGACATGGATTGAGAACATACTAAGGTTTGAACTTTTTAACCAACTAGCTGAAAACGGAAGGATGTTGAGGCACTTTTGTGGAAATCACACATCCCACTGCCATTCAAGACACGTATGACCATATCAATACATGTTTAGGGGAGCAGAGCTCTTCCAATCGTTTCCCTTCCACCTCCAGATACACAGGCTTAGACTCAGCAAGGCCTCCAGACTCTCTCTGCACATGCACAGGCTCGTGTGGTTAGGTTTCATAGCAACAAGTGAAACAGGTCCCTGAAGCCATCGTTTGCATTGCTGACCCTATATAATATCCAGTATGAAGCAGTATTATACTGCACTATAGTCAGTGTTGGATACATGTACCACTTGGCTAGTCAGATATCTTGATACAAATTGATTTTGATATAATTAATAAAAACTGAAGGTTATGTGCAGCCACCACTGTACAAAAACAATCCAGCATTTATTTTATGAAACCAACCAATGACAGAATGCAAGTAAGTGTAAAGAAAAACAAAAAAACTGTGATAGCACAAAAACGGAAAACAAGATTGGTTTCCAGTACTCTGCATGAACACAGTTCTTCTGACATATACGATTCAAAACTACAAAACTGAGATGCTCTTGAACAGTGGCTACTGCCACACCTTATCACTGTTCCGTCATTAACGCATTTGAAGATTTTCTGAGCTTAAAAGCACAAACAGACACACACACAAACATAATTAAGAGAGTGTAAGTTTCTGGTCACGAGTCATAGTAAACTCTCACCCAGGGAATGCAACCCAGAAAAACTAATATAATCCTATTCCTTATTTACATTGATCATATGATGGCACTATGATCCCATCTCACTTTAGACTTATTTTGTCTCTCACTGTCTGTCATATCATAAATATAACTCTGGGCAACAACTTGCTTCATACTTTCCCATTCTTTAAAGTGTATTGTATGTAATGTTACATTTCCTCTATTGATTTGAGCTTCTACTTAAACAATTTAAGGTTTTTCTTCTCCTTAATTTGTTTAGATTTTTAAACATAATTTCGACTTTCAGAGCCATATCCAATTAATATGTTTAAATACGTTGGAAACTATAATTATTTCAAAGTAAAAACTATCCCTTTAGCAGGGGGGGTATTAACAGTAGGAAAAAAGAAAGTGAGGGTTGAACTGAATTCTCATATTCAACCAGTTTTGACTTTAGAGCACACTACATGAATGTGCAACCAAATTCAAACACCGCATTGATCCCAATGACAGTGACCACAACTCCCGAACTGTTGAATTAAACTGGGTGGACTATATTTTCGCATTCATTAGCTAACTAACGATAGTTGACACGTCAATCGAAAAACTGAAGTGCTTGATATCATTGGCAGCAGCATCATGAGTTGAGAGGGATGAAAGGGAGGAACAATATGACAGCAAGAAAGATCTTATACTTACAATACACAGCGTTACAACATTACTACTGCACACGACGCCACCTTTGTGACTGAATTTGATTAGAGATAACTGGTTTGACATCCTTTGCTAGGCCCCGAGTTACGGTTAGCAGACGCTAGCATGCTAGTTTACCGTTACTTGGCCAGCTGGAGAGTCAACATTTTAGCTAAATAAACTAACCGGCCTATTTTGGTTTATCTTGTTGGTCCATGGCCAGAGAGCGATTAGATGGCTATTGCAAGCTAACGCTAACTACCAAGCTTGTCAGGCAACCCGGTCTCCGTTTAGTTAGCTAACGCACAGTGGCTCCACAGGCTAATTTAAACGTCTGGTTGCTAACATTAGCTTTAGGTGCCTATCGTGTGCTAAGATTTTTGCCGGACTACTGTAACTTGAGATAAAGTTGACGACCATTTAACATTTTCAACAGGGGTAAAACCACAGCAACACAGCACTATTCTCTACATAATCTGCCCATATATCACTGCTATCGTTGACTTCAGGCGGTGCTCATCTTACCTTGTTGCTGTCATCCTCCTCGCCTGTAACAGTAATGTTTTGCTGCCATTGGCGCTGTCGCAGTTTGGTCAGGGTTGCCAGATAACGCAAGGGAAACAAGTAGTCTAGCTAAGCGATGTAAAGACACCGGGGTCATTCCACCGCTACAAATTTGATTTCTGCCCCATGCTACCTAGTCAGACGTTTCATCAAGGCAGGGCTTTTGTGATACTTTCTTTGTGGCTTTTGTATGGACATTTACCAGAACACTGAGCATTGCAAACGAGCAAGGACAGATTTGTCATAGATTCCAACAGGGGGTAGTTGAAATGGGAGTAACTTTATCATGAACTCAAATCGGAATATATATATTCTAATGAAATGTACTACTTTTATTTGAGTCCACAGTAGCTAAACCTGCTCTGTTCTAGTTTTTTTATTATTATTTATTTATTTTAAAAGGGACAACGCACATTAATCAACATAAGCACAGAGCCCAACATGTAAATGTGCAAGATTTAGCCATGCAGGCTAATTTTCATTGGCAGTCCCTAGCAGGTTGATGGTTTGAATACAGAAGCGTGATCTAACACAGTGGTTTTTCAATACTGCTTTTCAATAACGTAGCCCCTAAAATATGTTTTTAGCCAAGTACCCCTTGCCAAGCGCAGAACAATTTTGGGATAAAAAAATAAATTAAAAAAAAGCTTTAATAAAGAGGTACATTCCAGCGCTGCGCCATCAGTGTCTGATTTACTGAAAACAACCTTGTAACTTAAAAAAAAACTCTTAAATGCTAAATGTCAAATGTTTAGAATGCATCAGTAAATTAATGAATGTAGTATAATTATATTAGGAATTTATATGCACAAATATTTATTTCCTTTTTTTTTTTTTTTTTTTTTTTTCACACAGACCTGCTGTACTCTGAAGAACACCCATTTGTGATACACTGATCTAGCAAATCCTAGCAGTCATGTATGTTTTTAAATAAATTATGAATATGGTGTACATGCATACTCAAGACAGGAGCGCTTTGGTGTACACGTTCTACTCAGGTGTTTAGGTGAACTTGAAACAATAAACTGCTTATAACTGTCCACGTGAATGGGTTTGCCAATGTGTAAGCAATACAAAAGATCTGCCAAGGTTTCCCTGCCTTTGGCTCCATGGATGCTGGAATAAACTTCAGCTCCTGCATGACCCTAAATGTGGACGTGACAGAAAATAAAAATGGAAAAATGTTATGTCTTGTTGTGTTTATTTTAGTGTAAGGCAGTGTTCCACTCTGACAAAAAAAAAACTGACAGATTTTCAAGAGGAATCCCCTCATGTAACATGGGTGTAATTTGACAAACAAAATCCAAAATTATAAAAGAAAACTCAAACAAAAAGACTAGTGCCAATTTGTAATAACCATTCTGAATACAATGTTGCAGTGTACAAGTAGTTGAGAATATAAATACAAATTTGACATTTGTTCAATATTACACTATAAAAAAACATCATCTGACCGTTTAACCTGACCTATCAAACACAAAATGCACAAGAACATGATACAAGGTTAAAAAAAAATAATAAAAAAAGTTTATCTTTTGACATATTTTAAAATCCAAACAAAAGCAAACTACGTTTTCTTTCCACAAGCTTACAGTAATGCAATAATGGAGTTCATCATTTCAGTAAGATTTTTAAACTTCACAGGTGGTCAAGCTAAACAACAAAAAACAGCCACAGTAAGGCCAAATGCAAACAGTAAATTTGAGACCTGTAGGTACTAATTGTTTTTTTTTTTTTTCTCCCCACCACCATTTTTTAATTTATATATATATATATATATATATATATATATATATATATATATATATATATATATATATATATATATATATCTATCTATCTATCTATCTATCTATATATATATCTATCTATATCTATATCTATATCTATATCTATCTATATCTATCTATCTCTATCTATCTCTATCTATCTCTGGCAGTTTCTTCAACGTCGTAGATAGGCCTTGCATAGCTATGTACAGTATGTAAGTGAAGTGGCAGCTGAAGTTACGTTGCAAAAACTATCACTCCATCTGACATTTCCTATACGTGCTTATCCTGTTCGGGGATGAACTAGCTGATGTTTTGAGATTAAGCCAAATACAATAACAGCATAACAAGAGACATGTTTTGCATTGTGGATTGAGCTACTCCTCTCCGCAAATTGAGATATTCTGTTTGTTGTTTCCTAAACCCAATCTGTCCTGAAATGAGGTAAACCCTAAAAACAGTCAATTTGAGCATCATGACAGGCCAACATAAAGCTCACTTGAGTAAAGGGAGGCTATGAAAAAGCATTAAACATAAACATAAGCTGGCAGTTAAAGCATAAGCCTACAAATGTTTCGGGGGAATTGGCAAGGTAAGCAAGACTTGGCTAGCCCTGTTTAGCTGTGCTATGGAGACCAGGCTAATATATACCCATTAAACAGTGTAACATTACTACTGAGACCTAGACACTGAGGCTACATATGGGTATACTCATTCTAGTGAAATTCAATAGCTTAATGAGATGAATCTGTAATCTGTCAGCATTTGCAATGCAAATTAAACTATAACTTGCTTAAACACCTTGAATAGACTGACATATGTGGCCTGTGTGAAACAAACAGCTGTTACTGTGCAAATGCAGAAAAATCCCTTTTTACTTCCCAATGAGATAGCCATGTACTTGACGCAGCATGATGGCACATTTCAGAATTTAAAATTTCAATTCATGTCCTGTCTCTCACAGTGTGCAACATGTTTTCAAATGAATATCTTGTGCAAGTAAAAAAAAAATTAAGCAACAATTACTCCTTTGGATGTAACATAGCGTTTCAATTAAAGGTTGCATCGGGGAGTGTGTTGCAGGACACATCCCTGGGTGTCCTTGTTTCACGGAGGACGGCCATTTTATCTTTAGACACACCTGCATTCAGGGGACTCCCAGTATGAGATATTCCTTCTCTACCTGCCACTGGTCTGCTTTTACCACACTGATTATAGGATTGCAAATTAGTGGCAGCTTTACAAAAAACATCCTCATCAACATCATCTGATTCATCATCCGTCATTCCAGAATAAACAAAGGTGCTATGAGGTAAACAAGAATCAGACTGCGAAGGAAGGCGATACTGCCTGTTGTACAGCTCTGTGTTCTGTGAAATTAAATCACAGGACACTCGGTCGGACACCTCAGAGCAAAGTTGTAGTGTGCTGTTAGGACAATCACTGCTGGATGAACTAGAAAATATTTTGCGTTTTACTTGAGTTTGACTGAGACTCTGTACTTTCTCAGTGAATTGCCCATCTGTCAGAGGAAGGCTTAAAGCCATTTCTGACCTTGTTTGCCACGATAAGGCCATAATGCTGCTACTGTCTCTAACCTCCGACACAGACACGAGTACATTCTTTTTGTAATACGGTGAGGAATCTCTTTCAGAGTCCTTTTCAGTTTGAGGACAAGAAACGATAGCAGCTCTGTTCTCTCTGTATGTGTCAGGCATCTTCAACTCAAGGCTTTTTGTGTCCAGAGACCTACTTCTCCTGTCCTGAGACAACGGATTAGGCATGGACTGACTGACTCTTGTAAGGCCTAGGTGCCGTGGGAGACTAGCAATTGCCCATGTATTACTGATCAGGTTCTGTTCATACAGGTCCAACATTTGATAGTCACATTCAGCAAATGCATCTTTTTGTAGGTAGCTTTCTTCAAATTCCTGATAGGGCGATGAGATGTCCTCCTCCAGTTCCATGTGAATCTGCTCATCATATTCACCCTCATTATGCATATCCACTACATCAAATGTGACTATGGTAGGTAAGGCCTGCATATTTGGAGTGAAGGCAGAGTTTGTCTCCAAATCATCCACATTGTTGTGCAGGTTACTCAGCATCTGAGAGTGTTTTGTGTAGTCCACCAGTGCTTGAGAGAAACACACAGTTTGCCCGTCATCCAAGTCATTGTTATCATTTGGAGACTGAGAATTGATATTTTTGTATGGTAAAGCTACGGGCTTGTTTTCCTCGAGATGTTGCTCTTTGGGTTCACAAAACGTTTCAAAATCTGGGTCAGATGTGCTTCCGAATGACACGCTGCTGTGCCTTTTCTCAGAGTCAGCATTCAGGGATTTTGTTCTTTTTTCAGTTGAAGCAGGCGCAACTCCCTTTTTATCAAATCCATCTGGTTCTATATCATTCTTGTTGACCGATGCGTGGGCTTTTGAATTCAAATTACGGTTTTTATTCATAGCGATTTCCTGACGACCAACCGTGTTTTGTGCCAACTCCGAGGACTTACTGCATGTGCTCAGCATCTCTCGGCCATCGTGAACTTTATACAGTTCAGCACTTAGTTTTAACCGATTCATGTCTGGAACAAAGCCGGAATCTGTCACATCAACTGGCTCGCTTAAATACTTGCACTGTTTTGAACTGGGCAGTTTTGATTTGTTTTCATAATGTGGACTGATGAGACTCTCATCAGGTGCAAAAAGCTCATAGAGGGCATCACCGCTGTAACTGTCCCTGGGTAATCTCTCTGCCCTTAGTCGGTCAGTTTTTTCTTGTCCGTCATCTGGTCCCGGGGTAGTTGAATCATAGTAGCCCTCGTCACTGTTTGGAACGGATTCTTGATGCTCACTTTGAGGAGTTAACACATCAGCAATTGAAGAAACATCCATGCCACTGGCTTGCTGTGCACTGTTACTGTTCAGTAAGTCCATATTGTGAGAACTTGTCAAGTCAGCGGTCAAATCAGTGTGATCTTGGCTGCAAGTACAGCAAATTTCCTCTGACGCATTATTTCCCCAGAAATCATGTAGACACTCCTCATCCAAATCTTCGGGTGAGGCCATTTCTTCGCCGCCACCCTGATAAGTAAGGTAACAAGAGGCCCGCTTTCCTCCATTTCTGCTCCTTTCTCCAGACACTGTGCTCTCTGTGATGCTTTCGTCTTCTTGATCTGCAATGATGTCCCCACAGCCAGTGAGTGAATCAAAGCTCTTTAATGACGCAACGTCTCCATAAATCAGGTTTAGCTGATCCGATGAGCCAGCAGGTGTTTCGGACTTCAATATGGGCTCAGGCATCATCTCGAGTTTCAGACAAGGCTCGCTCCGTCCTCTAGAACTCTCCTTCAATTCACTGGAAACTACGGCCATCAATTTCATTTCCTCCATTTCTTCATCACATGTCTCATCATTGAGCTCAGACTTTGGGCTGTCTTGCTCCACACTCTTCTCGGATGGCACCTCATCAGCATCAATACATTCAGGACCAATGGAAATGTCACATATAACATCTGCAAAATCAGGCACATCAGGTTCAGATCCCAGGCACTCCGTGACATACTGAACGGTGTTGTCCTGGACAACAGGCACCTCTTCCTTGCAGCGAGGAGAGGACATTGCAATCATTTCAGTTTTATCCAAAGCAACATTTCTATGGTTTCTGTGATACTTAAAACTTTGAAAAAGACTCCTAAAACCCCTTTTCTGCCGGGTAAGAGTCAGTGATTTCTGGTCAGCGGTGTGGGGACTACATTCATTGTGACAGCTGCTGTGGAGCTCTCCAGCAGAGACCCTCTGGTCGTGGTACTCAAAATCTCCTGCTGAGGTGTACCCACTTCTCAGATTGTCATCATGACTAACCTTACTTAGCCCATCATGTGTTCTGCTTTTGTGGATTCCTTTCTTAGAAGACCACTTGTTCGGATTTTTACTCCTTCCTCCAAAGAAGCTAGGTAAAATACAGATACCTTTCCGAACTCCAAAAAATGTCAGGGCAGTCCTCCTAAATTTTCCAGATTTCTGGGATTTCACTGTAGCATTCATGGCATCTGGCTGAGGCTCTTCTGTGATGTCATCGTGGCCGCGCCAGGAACTCTGCGCTGAGACTGAAGCCAAATCCTTGGTGTCACTTGGTAGCTCGTCTACCTTACGAGAAGCCATGGCGACCACTTTTACAAAAGCAGTCCAACGGAAGGCATGGCAGCTGAATTTTCAGCTGATAGGATCACTGCAGTGAATGTGTCCTTCATCTGGTATGAGCCCTGTATTGAGATAGTTGAGACCAAAATCAATGTTCAATTCAAATTTCTGCCACACTGATATGAAACATTCACATTGCAGACTTTGAACATCACCTCCATTAGATGGTTAGAATTTCTAAAACTCACCAGTGTCCTCTATATCACTGTGACCATCAGCCTTTTTTTATTTTTGCCATCTACTAGTGTATTATGACATACCAAGATGTGAGAAGACAAGTCTTTGCCTGAGGTGTGTACAATTGGTTTAGCCTACCGGGGATGAGTCACTTTTTTTGTCATTTAAAATTACTCAACCCTATACAAAAAAAAAATTAAATCTGTACTTCATATTTTTTAAACATGTTCTCAGATTTAGTCTGGATTTGAATGAGCCAGACTCTTTGCCCCTGTATTCTCTCTATGTGAACTCGACGTCTGTATGGCTCATTTCAGTGTGTGGGTTATGGCTTTGTATGGCCATGTGTGCCTGTCTTCCCTTCTGGTGACTTGTAATCATTTCACCTGAAGTGAACACAAACCCTGACTTTCCTGCCTGAATTTCCATTGTAATGCCTCTGTGGTTTCTTGTTGTGTTAGTTGCTTGCTTTAAAAAAAAAAAAGTTGTAATGTTTTATCTAGGCACCTTCTGCATATACACCTGATCTGGTGTATTCCCTGGTCCATGGGGTCTGTCTGCTATGGCCTATTTTGGTTCTCATATATCCTGTGTTATTTTGCAGATTTGTTTTCCTTCTGTTTTTTACATTGTTTGTTGCTGACTTAGAACGAGAGGGGCCCACTCTCCATTAAGTCATTTGAGCCAATCTTTTGTCAAGAAAGTCACGTAAATAAATATAAGAATGTGTCTGCAATATTATTGTGGGGCTACTTTGGCTAGGACTTTGGTTAATGGGAAAAACAAAAATAAAAATTGCCCCAACTGCAAAACTACAGACTAGTGAAATAAGGCTGGCCTAAGGAACTTAACTACTTAGGTACCTTATGAAATTGTGTTTAATGATACATTGATGATGTGTGAAATAAACGTGTAAAACAATTAAAATAAAAATCTATACTCATACTGAATCTATTGTCTTTGCATTTAATATTTCTGTTTTGTTTCATATATATATATATATATATATATATATATATATATATATATATATATATATTCTGCAAGTATGTTATGTATATTGTTTTTTGGGAGAATATAACTAAACTAAACCAATAAATACAACCTTATACATCTAAATGTGCGTGCATGCATGCCAGAGAAAGACTGACCAAGATTAAACTATTGAGTGCATTTATGTTTAGTTACACATTTAGCTATAACTTACTGAAGGTCAATCAAAGATAAAATAAAAAACGTAAGCCGGTGACTTCAATTTGGAACTAAAAGCCTAGGTGATAAAGCAGCAGGCTACAGATGCAACTATGCTGCAGCTGTACAGTCACTCTACGATTATAAAGACCAGCGGTGAAAGGTGGGTCAAATAATCTCCAAAACGTACTTTAAATGAGAGCCGTTGCAAAGATAATAGACGTGTAGATATCGTTGAATTCAATCCAACTAACAGACCTAGTTATTAAAAAGTGTTCATATTTACATATAAAACCAAACTAAATGACATTAGCACATTCAAGCGATAGAGCTAACTGAGTCGCAAGGTAAACAAACTTACCAACTAGCGTAGCTAAAGCCAAAATCTTGCAGCACGGAGCTGGTGTTGCTTTCTCGGCCAGGAGACGAAGTTACGTGTCAATGCATGGTTTCTGCTAATGCTTACTTTAACTTTGGGTTACTGCAGTCGGCTTGGGCCCGGTGATCGCTTTCACCAGATACGGTTTCATTTGTTTACGGCCACCGTTAGCTATCGCTAGCACAGGGGTGCTTGCTAACAGCGTTAATCCCACTCACCAGCGTGTCCTGCAGTTTGTGGCTGTAATGTGAGTCCAACAGTGGGTAACGTTAAACCACATCACAGCAAAACAGTGTGGTATAAATACGCAGACCAACTACACAGGTATTGGATTAATGAGTCTAGTTTAGCCACGCATGGGACGAAGTTTGCTACAGATGATCAGCGTTTAAATGCTTGATGATGATGACCGATTTCTCAGGTAATTTACCCAAAACTCCTTTCGTGACCCTCCTGGGCGCATGCTAGTGACGCAACATGTGTGTAGGTGTTATTTTATTGTTACGAAAATTCCACATTCACACAATATACTTATCACGAACTTCATCAATATTGCAATAGTAAGAGACCTTAACAATTAGAAGTCAATAAAGATTTATTTTGTGTTTGATAAATTTCGCATGGACTTATAATACATTTTTGTTTTATTATTATATTTTCTTTGTATAGGCCTATGCCCCTCTGTTATGGGCAGTTTTGTGTACGTAGCTACATACTGTTGATGTGCGTGTGTTCTTTAGATTAAGTTTAAAAAATAATAATAATAATTATACTAATAATAAAATATTTAATCTGAAAAAACGTATGATTGCCAAAATATCCATACCTGTATTTATATGCTCTGCTATCATTCTATCTATAGATCTAATTGTTTGGTCCATGGTACACATTGTATTACACATGTTCCTGTGTAGTTATGGGAACCTTGATGAGGTGGGATATTTTTTATTTGCTTAGGACAGGTTTAATGAAAAAATGCAGGTGTGTCATTTGTGAATTAAAGAAAACACCTTTAGAAAGTTTAAAAAATATATATATAAAAACTTTATTTATAGTTACATATTTATCGGAGCATAAAAGATAGAAAATGCTGGTGGGGGAAGACATGTGCATGAGACAAAATACATCATATAATTAAATAAATAAACAAAACACAATAAATAAAAAAAAATAAAAAAAAGATTTAGCTTCTATTGAATTTTTAGTCCTGGTTGTGATGTTTAGCTAGAAGCAAGATAAGGTTTGTCACACACACAAAAAATATTCTGAGTCCTCTCTCTTAAAACCAGAAGATAACATTTTCAAACCTCAAGGGGAGGTTATGTGGATGTACAGGAAACAATTTCTATGACATGTTTCCAGAATCTCTTAGAGTAATCACAGTACCAAAACAAGTGAAAACATCTTCAATATGAAGGTCACAGAAGGAGCAGGAGAATAATCAGGATGGATCATTTTGGTCTATGATACATAATTAGGGAAAGACATTTAAACATCATAATGTTTAATATGTTTAATAATTATTATCATTAAAATAGTTGTCTTATTTACAATCACAATTATTACATACATTTACAGCAAATCTCACATGCGTTTTTTACAATGAAACAATATTATGCCCTTTTCAAAATTTGGTAAGACATTATGCTACGGTAAAGATCATTGTGATACAGTGCACAATCTTGTATTATTTACAAAATTGATCTACTGAGAGTGCAAGTTTTACAGTGCAGTTTTGTGTTTCCACTAGGCAAACAATCATCTAAATGCTTATTTACTCTTGTACTTTTAATACTGTTTTTCAAAGTGCTTTTAAATAGTTTTTGGTCCTCTTCTGTCCTCCTCGCTGGTGTTATTTCTTGAAACCAAGTGATTTTTTTTCAGCAGGTATGTTCCATTTATGGTTTTGACTGCCTGACATCTGTCCACTCCATTTTGGTGTTTTGCAGCGCCTGAGTCTTCTTCTCATCCACCTGCACGTAATCTACTCTGTGATCATCAGACAGAAAGGACTTCTGCTGGACATAGTGCGGGAGAGACGAGGAGACAGTGAGTGATATATTTCCAAAATTAACATGGTTCTGCTTTACTTGTAACAAACAATCATGTTGCACGTATTGTATTTGAACTAGTGATGTTCCTGAGTGTGCTGAACTCTTAAAGTACAAATCTCTTGGATCATGCATTTCTCATTGCATGTGTACAACATCAAATTCATGAGTACTATAATAGTAGCAGTCTTGTGTCAACTTATTCAACATATCACAAGTAACAAGTCTTGAAAGATGTGGGTTTTTTTGTCACTGCTTACAGACAAGTTGTTGGTGTTTTTTGTACCTGTGCAGTGAGCACTTATTGGTCATTTAAATAGTAACATGGGTCATAATAATAATACTGCTGAGTGTGTGTGTTTAAAGTTTAAGAAAATTAATTTTACAATGTCAAAAATCATTCATGTGTGGTGTTAGCTGTTCTCTCTGCACTTCAGTGACTTCATTTGTTTCCCAGAATGCCTCACCAACACCCAAAGCTTGTAGCCTATAGGTAGTGAAGGTAGGAAGGGTGACATAAAAAGTAATAGCAATAGCAAAGTAACGTAATCACTGTCAGAGTCTTGGCCAATCCATGTCTGTTACTGTCCACAGAGGCTACAGTTGCACAATGGTGCAAAACACTGAGTCTGTACTTAGAGATGTATCTGATCTATCACATTTATCTGATCATAACATACCTTCTGCACAGGAGAGGGGGATGCAGAATTGAAATCCAGTGACAAATAGTCAAGGTTTGATCTTCTCGCCCAGGGTTGAACCGTTCCATCAAAGTTGACACAGAAATGTTGCCTTGACTCCTGTCAGAAAAAGAAAGAAATGAAGACCTTGCTGAATCATCACTGTTCCAATAATGTTTAATAATGGCGTTTAACTAAAGAAAATTTAATCAATTTTCTAGCCAGGAAAGCCAAATTGGGACACATTACTCAGTATCTTATTGGTGCATGAAAAGAATCATAGAAATGCACAGTCAAAGTCCTCTTCAAGTCTCTGATATGGTGATAGCATTAATTGCATTGAGTCAGTCTAAACACTACATATGTATTGTTTAAAATGTGTTTTCACGACTGTAAGTAGTTACCATTGGAGTGCACTGTGTGTCTTCATCTCGTGGATTGTCCACGTTTTCAATTCTTCTATCAAGAGGTAAACAGTTCATTGCAAAGCTGCAATTACACAATAAAAACAAAAAAATAGAAGAATTATGTCAGATTAGCAACCAACAGAGAAACAGGACATTAGCCTTAAGCTGTGTGAGCCTTTTTAGAACCAAGGTAAAAAATTTGATTTATCCTGTCGAAATGTAAAGATATAATGAGATCTAGTTGTAAACAAAATGGCAGTCCCATAACCAAAACACTTGTCTGGAACCTCCTATTACACTTTGTGGATAAATACTTTTTCCCTCACCATGATTCAGTCATTGCTCTGCTCAAAGGAAGATGAGTGGGACATTCTGTTATTGTAGAGAGGCCTCTCAAGTCAAGAGGTGGAGGTCGAGCTGTGGACCCAGAAAGGGCAAAGTTATTGGACTGACTGTAATTCTCTAATGAGCCACAGAAGGGCCAGCTTTCAAACGGTGACAAGTAGTAAAGATCATTGTGTGGAAAAATCTGATATCTGCATGAAGCCTGTTATTTACGTTACATTTGTAAACCCTGTTTAAAGTATAACAAAGACCACATACTCAAAAACATCATGAAGACCCCCAGCCACGGACTTGATTAGCTGAGTAGAAATAAAAGCTCAGTTTTCTACACAATGTCAAAAAATGTCACGTGAACCAATCTGGACTGTTATGACTCTCACCTCTCCTCAGGCGAGGCTTGAGATGCCGGTGGATTGGAGGCGGCGCAACATCTCCAGGTTGACGCATTGGTGTGCTGAGAGTAGTGGAGGACTCAAAGTTGCAGTTTGTATTGTGGAAACTGAATGTCCCGGGGCTCATGGGGATGTAGCCATCACATTCAATGGTGGTAACAGAGGGAGACGGGGAAGCCATGGGGACATATGACTCATCCTGGTAGCTTTGAACTTGTGTGGTATTTAAACAAGGCTGCTGAACAAAAAAGCATCACGAGGTCAGACAAGTGCACTTTATTGCCATTTTGGTACACATTTGTTAAAGACACCGAATCTTTATGTGCTTATTGCATCTTTTAAATTATTCTGACGGCATGTGTTTTCATTCTTAGATAAATGATATTACCCCTCGGGGTGCTAAAGTTGTAAATTTTCCAATCCTACAGTTCTTTTTTTTTTAAAGAATAATTTTGCATTTTGATGAGTTAAATCAGAAGATTGATACCACTCTCAAAATGAAAAGCACACAAACCCCGAAAACAAATGCAACAGAAAAACGCTGCATCCAGTTTACACAACGGAAGGCGAGGTTATGTCAGAGAGAGTGGATATTTTGTTTTCCTAATTTATTTTATTAGATTTTTAATAAGTGTTCTACTTTTCAGTAACATATATGGGCTTTTAACTATTGTTAGCTTGCAAGCTCTTGTAGAAGTCAGTCTCTAACACGGTAGCTACGTAAACCTGTTTCATAATACTCTAAAAGATTAGGGCCAAATGTAAAAATGAATATGCACCTTTTTATGTCGCCTCTTTACTACACTTTTCTTCCCGTTTCCAAAACAAACCTCTCATCTGCTCTCTCTCTTTCTCTCCTTAGGGTCGAAAATCAAGCTGTTCCACTTAGCACTTCCCCTAGAGGCCTGGAGAACCTCTGTTCTGTAAACTGTATGCAGCGTTTTTCTGTTGCATTGATTTTAGGGGTTTGTGTGCTTTTCGTTTGGCATCGTTTCTGTATTTGCAGCGCGGTTCTGTATTTGGTTGTGTGTGTATTTAAAGTGTGTTTGCTAACTGCTGCGCATGTGTTGTCAAATTAATGAAGATGTTTTCTTAATTTGCTTGTGTTTTATCTATTTGCATGTATGTGTTTTTTAGTTGCAGTGCGTTTGCCCCTGTCGGCCACCGTAGGTATGAATATGAATATGATGCAGCCTGCTAGCTCAGCTTAGCACAAAGACTGGAAACCGGGGGAAACAGCTAGCCAGGCTCTGTCTAACGGTAACAAAATCCATCTACCAGAACCTCTAAAGCTCACTAATTAACATGATATATATTGTTTGTTTAATCCATACAAAAATCAAAGCTTAAAAAAATTCCTGGAGTCACTGTGAGGTTGCTTTGGCAATCAGCAAAGACCCCAGCTATGGTAGGCTAAGCTAACCATATCCCAGCTGTAGCGTTAGCTGCGAGAAAAACTACAGGCAGTTAATGTTACAGATTAAACAAATGAGATATATACTGTTCCCAGCCTTTGTGCTATGCTAAGCTAACTATCTCCTGGCAGTAACTTCATATTTAACGGACATGAGAGTGCTATTTCCTTTCATCTAACTTGCGTAAAGCACATTTCCCAAAATGTCAAACTACTGTATTTCATTAAGCATGCAGGGTTTTTTCAGCAAGATCTCATGGGAAATGTTTTGGTTTTTCTGCTGTTAATGATTATCTTACCAGATTAAGACTCTGCCTCCTGTTCCTCATCAATCTGCTATCAGCATCTCCTAAAAAAAGACATATGATTGGAAAATTAGTTTACGAATTCATGCTTTACAATCTGATATTGTCGACATCAATCTGTATGCTGCCACGCCAGGATTATGAATCATTTTGTTGTGCCCAGCTTGCTCAGTTTTTGTATTCTGCATACTGTGAGACTCCTTCCTAATGAGGACATACCTGTTCTGAAATGGTCCAGGTTTGACAAAGAGGTCCTCCGGAGACATAATGCAGCATGGTTTGCCCTCGGCCTGCGAACTAAATTATCACTCAGCTGCTCTGACAGGAGATTAGACTTGGGTGGCAGCGGAGGGGGTGTTTGTCTGTCACTCGTTGCCTCAAACGATGCAGAAGAATAAGGTTTGTCAAACTGGAAGACACTTGTGGCACAGTGGCGTTGTGGAGAGGAAGAGGACGACGGTAGTGCCATGGAGGAGCATGGAGCGCTGAAAGGAGGGTTAGTCAACCTCCCATGGAAGAAAAGAGATGGACTTGGGCTGGCATGAAAGCAGGAGGAAGAGGAATCGGTGTAAAGAGGTGAGGGGACAATGTCCCTGACAGCATCGTCTGATGACTTCTGCTCCAGAGAGATCTCAGAGTTTGAAAAGCTGTCATGTCTACATATATTGGGGGAGAGGAAAGCATTGTATTTGTTAAACATGAACTACTGCCATCATTTTGTCTTGTGTCAAAGGTTTTGCAGATTGTACATACCTACTAGTGCTTACACTCCCCGTCTCACACTGTGAGAGAAACAGGTAGTCCAGTGGGTGACTGGAATCTGGTTGGCTTGATACAGACACTCGGTCAGAGCTGTCAGGGGACGGCTGAAGGGAGGTGGGGGTGTGAGGAAAGCCTTCTTCTGAACTCTCTGTTGAGAACAAGCAGAGACAGAGAGCATGTAGTTTCCGAAATGTTACAACCACTAAGAAGTGACAAGAAAACTGCCATCGCAAACCATACACAAACACACACACACACAGGTTTCTCCCATGCAGCCTGTATTCAAATGAACAATATACTGTAAATGGAGCAGGTGAATTTGAACAGAGAAATAATATTTTTTTCAGGCACCTTAAAAGTAGACACATGTGAGCCCTGTTCCCTCTTTTGTTTATATATCCTCCAATCTTTTAGTCGGATTGGCTCTCGTTCAGAAATGTGTTTCATTCCATTTCACTCAAGGCCGCTAAGTCAAGGCTCTCCCTGCAGAACCATGTGAGCGAAAACATCCAAAAGTCTTTGCATGTTCTCATGAAACATTTGCTACCCTTAATAGATGTTTGCATTCTCTTTTGTGGGTGCAGAACAACCTTTTATATTCCTTTGCAAAAATTATGAGGTGCCATCGCACAGAAGTGTGTGTGTGTGTGTGTGTGTGTGTGTGTGTGTGTGTGTGTGTGTGTGTGTGTGTGTGTGTGTGTGTGTGTGTGTGTGTGTGTGTGTGTGTGTGTGTGTGTGTGTGTGTGTGTGTGTGTGTGTGTGTGTGTGTGTGTATGTTTTCTAAGAGCATATGAGATTTACGGTAATATGCAGGGCGGCATATCAGCAACATTGCTCTATCTTCTTCACACAGATGGCAGTGTTCTAACAGACATGTCTCCACATCTCCTAACAAAATATTGGAAGCAACAGTAAAGCAAAGGTCAGAACAGCCTCACTCATTGTAGAGTGTGATCATATGTTAGCAGAAGAAGTGTAAATATAGAAATAAAAGTCAACACCATAAGAATACAGTGGTCACAGGTCAATTAAAGGCAATGAAAGCAGCACTTATGCATAAAAAAAACAATCAGCCCACAAAAGAAGATATTTCATTCTGTGCAGCTCCAAAGCACGTTCACGGAAGTGATGGAAAAATCTCATTATGTATCTGTTAGTTTGAATGGGACCTCAGCTCCCTGTTGATCTGCTGTTATCTCCTCTAATACAGTTGCAACATTAGGCTGTGTGACAGGCAAGTAGCAACTACAACATTTTGAACTGTTGGAAACATCTTCTGCACACAGACAACTGTCAGATGTATGACAAAATATGCGGCCACGTGTTATCTTTGAGTCATTAAACCATGTACTTTGCTTGACTTGAGCACTCATCTGAATTCATTTCCATTCCAGAAAAACATTTACTTGTTGTTGCTTCTACTGATGTAGAAAGAAGACCACATATGATTTGAATCAAAGGGTTTTAACCACAGTGTGATGATGTGACACTGTTTGTGGGTTTAGGAGCTGCATTTATTGAGAAATGTATCTGAAAAGACCACAGCTCTGCATCAAGCCCACAACGTTTTAGACTTTTCAGCTGATTGAATGTTTTCACTGCCAGTCTGCTGCTCCAATGGATGGGAAATTAACTCTTCAAATCTTTATTTTTCCCTTGTGTTTTTAAATGTAGATAAAAACACTCCACACTATACCGCTTTGTAAAAGTAATGCAAAATACTAGGACATCATGGAAATATTCCAGATGTTTTTTGCATCATTTTTTTTTTATGTTGCCTGACACTTGAATCTATGTGAATTCCATTAGAATTAAAAATGAAGTACTTTTGTTTTGACAACGTGTGCACAACATGAGTTTGTAGTAATTAACACACCTGTAAGTAGGTTAACGCATTCTCAGTTAAAGCTGCACTTTGGACGTTTTGCAGCAAGACAACAAATTTAAATTTGAGTTTTAATGCTGAAGAATGATGTTGTCATAAAGTGCACCCTTATGTTTGAACCATCACTGGTCTGTGAACCACACTGCCCCAAATTAACAGTTTGACCTTATTCTAAAGTTTTATTTTCAGTTCACCACTTCCTATGTGGGGTCAAGTGACACCAATTTCTTCTGGATCAGCAGTGTGAATCTACTGCATCAAGTGAATGGGATGATCTTCTGTTTTACACCATTACTATGTCACTTTCAATGAGACAGGCACATTTTGAAGATCTTACCAAGTGTAGCTTTAACATGACCACATAATGTGTATTTACCTGCATCCTCCAGGCTCCCAAACTGGCAGATTTGACTGATGCTACTGATCCAGCTGTTCATCTCTTCCTCAGTTTTGGCCACCAGGTAGAAAACACGAGATGAGGTCTTTACCACAAAAAGGTGCTTTCCATGGAAGTCTCGCTTTATCCTGAGCTGCCCGTTCAGCATTTCGACCTCACACTCTTTCAAGTCGATGGTGCGGATTGGCTTTTTGGAGTTCTTACTTTGATAGTATTCCAGCACATCAGGATTGCCGCTCATGCGACCTCTTCGAAGCACGAACCAGCGTTTCCTCCACGCCTGCAGGAGAAAGGGAGCAAAAAGTTCATCATGGAGTTACTTTTTAAGTTTGAACTTTATCCTTACTGTCTAATGGTATTCACAGTATTGCATAATTCTAGGAGTAACATCTCCCTTTCCCTCACTACCACCATTTTATTAGTCATGACCAGTCATGGGTATTAGATCACAGCTCCTGCTCACAACAGCTAACTTAGTAACTTTAAACTCTTTTTTTGTGTGCTTTTGATATGGTCAGTAAGCGGAACCTTAACTCAAATTTCCCAGAAGTACAGAGAAGAGGAAGTTCACTGTATTTAGCAGGAAATGTCAAACATAACGAAAGAGGTATTTATACAGTACTTGGTCTACTGAGGATTTACTGAAAACATAATACTGAAACAGGTATTTATAGCTCCATAGGTCTACTTGTTATATGTAACGCCTGAGCCCTTGCTGCATACCATAGCCATGTGGGGGTGTCAGATTTTATATTTAGAAATAGCAATGATTAAAAGAAATTATAAGAATAGTAATGCTAGATGAGGAATCTCTTTCACACTTGGTTTTGTGGCTTTGTGTGCATTATAGAAATGGAGCCTCGTCCAATACTGTTGTGGTGTGAAAACCTTTTGTTCTGCATGTGGGTAATCAGCTCCTGCACAAGTCAGTTGGTAATGTGTTTCTACCAGGAAATGGTTACACACGCCACACTTACGCCAATAGCACTGCCAAGTTGAGAGGAAACCGTAACTAGACAGATGGCTTGATCCTATAGATGTTTTGAATATGGAAAGTTTGAACTCTGAACTTAAGTTGTTTTGGATATTTTTAAGTGCAGACAGAGCACTTCATGAGGTTTTAATTTTCCGTTTTTAACCAGATCCCATGGTCTTCCTCAGCAGATGGAGTTTGCTTGGTTGTTATGTGACCAAAGTATGGAACACAGGTGTTCAGTGATGGTGGCAACTGAGTAAACATAATCCACTGAGGAAGACTGTGTGATGTGCTTGAAAGCTCTGGAAAATGCTGGCAATTGGACTATGACATTTGTTGTTTTGTGGGCAAAATTTCAAAGGGCAAGAATGAACGCTCAAGCTAAGGTTTATATTTACAAAACTCTAAAACATTTTTGTCTCGTCATAATAGGAAAAACACAGACGCTACTCATAACATTAACAATGGCTGCGTTCTATTCAAGTGTTCCAGTAAGACAGTGTGACAGTGAGCCAGAATGAACGATACCAGGACCCTGAAACTGAAGCAGCTAAATGGAATTTAGCCATCATTGATTTTATTATTTGCACCTGTGCCTTTCCTACTGCGACATGTCAAAATGTGTTGAATGTTAAATTTTTTTTTGCCAATATCCATTCTAAAAAATCTTAAAATTATAGTGTTGATAATGCTTAGCATGGGATATTTGATGTTTATATACAGTATCTTATTAATGACATTTGCAATAGCTTCTTTTTCAGGATTTTCCTTTTCATGATCTCGAGGAGTGGAAATTTGTCTTTTTATGTAATTCTAGTTAAGAGAATTACAAAGGGCTTTTATAATACAATATATGTCGTCAAAGGTAGTAATCAAGGGATATTACAATAATGTATATGTCTCAATACAAGCAATACAAGCTCTTGTGTGTAAGGGCCTACTTAACCACACACTCTGGTGAACTGGACACAGCAGACAACCGTTATATGCACATTTATCATTGCAGAAAATAAGAGTGTTGAGACTTCTGTTTCTATACGAGGTGACAAAGTAAAATCAAGAAGCTGCAACTAAACAAACACCACACAGCACGCAAGTATGCTTTCATTTTTTGAATTTCATTTGAGAACACCGTTGTGCAAGATAAATGTGACCACAGAAAATTTAAATTGTCATAACAGCGTGTGCTTAACATTTGAATACTGAGTCAGATAGTGTGCCTGCCTTAACAACAGTCTGAAAAACATATATTTACTTTGTTCTCGGGTATCAACAGGATTTGCATAGTGTGCCAAAATAAGTTTCTATTTCCCTCTCGAACCCCATCAATGCACACCTCCACCCACCCTTTCCCTGCACTGGTGTTGACAAATGGCCCTCCTCCTCTTGCGTTAGTACAGAGGAAGTGCAAACAGCCATCATTAAAGCTGGACTATTTCTGCTTGTCACTTAAGTCTGTCTGGCATTACTTCCCATGTTTCGCAATGCACACGCTCATCACATAAACACATATACATAGAGCATTATCACATGACCCTAACAACCACAAAACTATCCATGGCAAGTGTGCATCTGCAGTTTGTGACATATTGTTATTGTCATGATTAATTGTTGGTATAATTATATTGCATCCACAAGCCAAAACAAAAGAAAGAAAAGAAGAAGAAACAATTACATCTCAGTTTAACAGAAGCATACAAACACACAGTGTTTCTAAATCATCATTCCACACCGTAACACACACACACACACACACACACACACACACACACACACACACACACACACACACACACACACACACACACACAGGCTCAGCAGCACAACCTGGCAGTCCTACTGGCAGAGGGCATATACAAGCGTCCGGTGTGTACTACTACTCACAAATCTCTTTAATTTCTTCTCAGGGGGGGATTTAATGAGCCAGCCGGTGCAGACCACATCCCCAGCACTCATCTTGACTGCAGAGCGAGTCGTCCTCACGGTTGTTGCTGCTGCTGCTGCTGCTGCTGTAAAAACTGAGAGCACTGCGAAGCATATCCTGTGTTCTGGTATTCAGCATAGCCACTCCAAAAGGAGGAAGTCGAAAAATTGATCACACTGACAGAGAGAGAGAGAGAGAGAGAAAGAGAGAGAGAGAGAGAGAGAGAGAGAGAGAGAGAGAGAGAGAGAGAGAGAGGGGGGTGGGAGGGGGCAGGGGAGAGGGGGAGCATTATGTGTTTATTTCTCATGTGCTCGGGGCAAGTGGATTGAACTGTTGGGCTAAATACTACACATAATGAGGTTTGACAGGTTTGGAGATTAAGTTGTATTGATTCCTGAAGGTGCAGGAGCTGAGTCACATGCTTTTAAAAGATCTTATCTTAAGGTTCAACGTTTTCAAAAAGCATGTTGATTCCATATTGCTATGTTGTTTATTAGTTTGTTTGTCCAATGTGGTTTCTGAGCTCTTCAGAAAGCAGTTTTACAGTGGGTAACTGATTCAAACATCAACCTGCTGCACCTCTTTGATGCTAAATGATAAACTAATGAGGGCTAATTTCCATATGAGCTTTCAGGAAGGTCTTGGTGCAGATATAATATTAATAGTTAGTAGTAGTGACACTATCAGTTTGCTCTTCTTCCAGTGCTCAGCCTTTGTCAAAAGTTAATAAGGTGAATTTAAGGATTAACCAGTTTAGAAAGTATGTGATCTTATGTTAGAGTCCCACTTTACTTTTTGACAAACATGATAAGAAAAGTTGCAAAAGCAAACTTACATAATTTATACTCTTTGGAGGCTGTTTACCATTTTATGCTGCAAATAGTTTTATGCATTCTATGATCTTTTCACATTTAAGCTATTTTGTAACTTCTTAGTCACAAGCAACTTCTACAACAATCGAGCCTTTTAAGATCATAAACTACCATGCAATTATAATTTGCATAGGAAGCCGATAAGATCGCAGCACTGCCATATTTGTGAAAAACGTTATTATATTAGATTATAATAAACATGTCCATTAATGCCTATAAATAAACAGGCTTCTAAGGTGCTGACATGTTGGTACCTCTCAGGGTTTCTGACTCAGTAACTCAGGGTGCATCTGTGTGGAGCTGTAAGGTGGCCTTTCCTAAATCCTCCACCTCTGCCTCTGATCAATATGTTGAATTCATTATGGATCATAATTGTATCCTCATGTTGAAACAGCTTTTAAAGAGGGATCAGTCACATAGTCAATAATGATGATGCTTGTCATCAAGTGTTATGGTAATTTGATTTCATCATTGTTGTGTTTTGTGCTATTTTACTGTAAAATATTTAGTTGCATTACTTTCCCAGCAAGTTACCCTCAGATTTTGATAGTAAATTCAATTGAATTTACAGTCACAGTCAGTCGATCAGATTACTGTGATGTTGAAATATATGTATATATATATATATATATATATATATATATATATATATATATATATATATATATATATATATATATATATATAGTTTGTAGGGAGGATTGTGACAGTGTACAGCTGGTTAATGTTGCCAAACATCTTTAGTGGTATCACAGGCCTGGGTCTCTGGAAGTTCAATGACATCACAAAACATCATAAACTTCGGACTGGTTTCCCCAAACCAGAATCTAAACCTATGCAGCTTTGTGGCAGAAGGCTTCCAAGGCTAACTTCAGCAGATAGTCACCATATTCTGATGACGTCACTAGTGACATCACAGAACATCATGGCCTTCGGACTGGTTACACCATCTCCGAAGTATGGGAGTGGGGTGGTAGCTGGAGAGGTGCCAGTTCACCCCCTGGGCATTGCCGAGGTGACATAAATGTCCTGTTTACTAGAAAAGATGAGACAGAAGCGTTTGATGAGGTCGCTCTCGGCAGCATGACGAGAAGCCAGCAGTCTGTGGGTAAAGGCTTACTGCCCCCTACTGGTCAGGACAGGATCCAACACTGAGCCACTTAATATAATATAATATAATATATATATATATAATATATATATATATATATATATATATACACATACAAACACGGTTGTAGAAATAAAGTAAAACTTTATATTAATGCAATTCAGTAGCCATTATATTTGTTTAACAGTATTCATCTGTTTACCCATCACAAACCTAAAACCTTAGGGGGGAAAAGGTTGCACTCAAAGTATTATATATATATATAGTTTATGATGTTTTGTGATGTCATTGAACTTCCAGAGACCCAGGCCTGTGATACCACTAAAGATGTTTGGCAACATTAACCAGCTGTACACTGTCACAATCCTCCCTACAAACTATATATATATATATATATATATATATATATATATATATATATATATATATATAAATAACTGAATAACACTGAATACTGTATACACTGAATAGATTATTGTAGCAATAAATTCACTTTATTCTACAGTCTATGTCTATTTGATATTACTGCTCCTCCAGCTGTCATCAAAAACACCTGCTGTAATAGTTTGAAAGGTATATTGTATTAAACAAAAACACTAACATTTGAGTTTTGCATGTAGTAGTTTGCATTTACTAAACATTTGCATATACTAGTTACATTACGGAATACTAGTTGTTGAAGAACATAAAAGTATTAATTCCACAATGTTAAAAAAATATCTTCTATTAAAAGTAGTCCTGCATTTCAAATGTTTCATCTGTAGGCTACTGTTGCAGAACCTCGCAGAGCTGGTCCTGGTGATGTGAAATATTCTGCTTAATTGCAGAGGGGCAAACAGTCTGTGGGAGGAGTCATTCAGGTTGGAAGTAGCCTCTGCATGCACATCGCCTCTGGACGATGTCCTGCATGAAGAGGAGAGAGAAATGCATGTTGGGGAAATGTGGGAGAATGGGGTTTGTACACGTTGGCCTGAGGGTGGCGCTATACTCAGCAAATTATTTGGTAATTCACCCATCACATTTATTGAGAAGAAATTTAATAGGGACACCACAATCAAGAGGAATCTGCGTTGGGGTGGGGAGCATGAATGCTATAACACATCCTTACAATTTACTAATTACATTTTGTGATATCCTGTTTGAAAAGTTGACATTTTATGACAGTCTATGTCTTATTATACCTCATTAATGTATGATTATACCAAATATTCTCTATAACTAAACCGTCTCTAATGATTATACCGGATTATACATGGCTCGATGAGACAATCCTTTTTTTTTTTTTTTTTCCATTTACAATCCACTCGCACACTCGTCGCGTTAATGACGTCAGGTCCAGCTCAGCCATACAAGTTCAGCGCGAAATTTAAAAATAGGAGTTTCCTGTTTACATCAGCCCATATACATACCGTTCATGCATTAACCGGATAGTTTTTAGGTCAGCCTAAAGTATAAGGCAGGGTAACGATAGGCATATGAATCAAATATGTTAACTTGCGCACTTTTTGGTGTATAGTGACGCAATCAAACAGCACCCGTGTTGTTGTTTGTAACGTCAGCCAGTGGTAACGTTAAAGTCGTTGGCGAGGTGTCCCTCACCGAGAAATGTTAGTAGCTAAGTCTTGTATATTAAACCAGCTGTATTAAGATAAGTGTACTCACTCACATACCACTAGTTTGTCTGCGCAGCGTTAAGTTTAGCTAAACCTAAACGCGTGGACCGTTGTGACATTGCTGCTAATACTGCCAGGAAGAAGTTAGCCAATAAGCTAACATGAGATCAGTTGATGACAGCAGCGACATAACGTTAACGGCTATCTGACAGGTTATAACAGTTAACTAGGTAGTTGACGTAAGGTTACCTGTCCATAATGGAGGATAACTCGTCCTGTTCTTCGGTGGTCACCGGTCTTTCTCAAGCGTCTTACCTCCAGAGGACTTTGGAGCGGTTATCCTCCATACAGTGTCTGAAAGTAAACACTGAGGAGGAGGAGGCGGCTCCTGTTGCTGTAATTGCACTTCAGCGGTACTTATCTGAGCAAACCGAGGGGCAGCAGCTCGACAGCTACAGCTACGACGTTACCGTCACTGACGGAGTCTGGCGAGCCAAATGCTTTGTTCACCCTAGCTTAAATCACCTGGTGCACACAAACACCCTGAGGACTGGGACTGACATCAACATCACGCAGTGCTCTTTTGTTTACAACGAGAGGAGACTGGGACACGGTTACATTTGCATTGAAAAGCTCCGGTGTGGTGTACAGAGGTCTGCTCTCCTGCCCCGTATAAAGGATGTCCGTTCACTGCCCATGCTGGTCAAGCATGGCATGGAGAGGAGTGTGGTGCTTCAAAGCGATGTTCCCCTTCAGGTGAGCCGCAAACATTACCTGTCTCTGTGGAACAACGAAGACCCAGAGGGAGACATTTGGACCTCGGGGTTTCCCTCGTCTGACACAGTGCTGGACGGTGAGCATACTCTGATGATCCCTCTGTCACACACTGATCTATTTACATCCAATCCAGATTGATTTATAAAGCACATTTACAAAAACAACAACAGTTGACCAAAGTGCTGTACAATCAGAAAAAAAAGACCGGTTTTAGAACAAAATGACAATAATATAGAAAGGCATCTATTCTATAAAAAAGTTTTAAGACAGGATTTGAAAACAGGCAGTGTTGGGGCCAGCCTAATATGTAGAGGCAACTTATTCCATGGCTTACATTTACACCACAGATGGACTTTACTACTTGGCTGACTGCACAGCACCTTGTTACCATAGGTTTGAAAGGTGCTTGATAAGTACAGTTTACCTACTTGGCTCTTCAGCTTCATGGCTGGATGAAACCGATCACGCCAAATTACAACAAGCTTTGTCCGATCAACAGTCACAAAAACTATTACATTTATATAATGATGTAAAACATAAAAAGGAAGCAAATCCTCAAATTTGCGAATCTGAAACTAGATAGTGTTGTTTTTTTGCTGGACTTCATTGTTGCCTGTTGTCATTTTCTGCCGATGGATCACTTGACTAATCATTTCAGCACAATTCTGATGACCAAGCAAGCCAGAGACATTATTGTTCACTTCACTCAGCTATAGCAATCTAATATGTTTAGAAAATAATTTAAACTAATGTAGGTATTCTGCACCGGTATTTTCTAGATATGTCTTGCATCAGATAACCCATATGGTAATATGAATATACATATTTATCTTCCACATGGACTAGTTGCTTAATTAACAGTCTAAACTGTACATGAACACAGTTGTTGACTTGAATATATGTGCTTTCCAGTCACTCTTAACGCTTCTTCTTACATCTATTTAATATTTATTTTGCATGACCTTTGACCACTAAATTGCAGAGAAAATCCTAAAGATGTGTTGTCTGCAATGTCTTTTTTTTATTTTTTATTTTTTTTCAACAGTGTCCAAGATTACTCTTCTTTGTAGTCTGGAGTCATGCTTTAGAAAGACATGGACACCTCTCCCTCTCCTAGTGAGGATACTACACAAATCCAGATTACGGTATTATGGGAAGTTTGGTCTTAAGATTGATTACCCCTACCAGGTCAGTTTGAACTTCCCAATTCACATTCATTTGTTGTGACTGAGTGTAGTCTTCTTGTTTTTCACCTCATGCTTTTGTCATATTTCAGGCATACTTTGAAGTTGCTGACCAGAGTGGGACAATGTCCCTTGTGCTTTGGAACGAACTTTGTCCAGAGTTTTACCAGAGACTGAACGTAGGCACCGTGTTGTACATCCAAAATTACACCTTGAAGCAGAGTTATTCAAACCGCTCACACCCGCAAATGGACCATCACAGAATGAAGACCTTTAACTCTGTAGGTATGTAAAGAATTCTATTTGGGTTGCCTGAAAGCGCTGGGGAGCCACAGTATACCCTTAGCTTAAATGTAATCTCTTCATTATGTATTTTTCAAAGAAATCTGCCTGAACCCTCGCAACCCTACTTCAGTCGTCACTGTGGTTTCACCAAAGAGTGTACTGCCTCAGTGGGGATTGCCTGAGGTTTCCTACCAGTTCACCACCAGGTAATGAATTGGCATCCAAAGTTTCACATTTGCCTATCTTCATCTAGTTCTTGAGGTGGGTGCGCTATGCTATTAGTTACTGCTTTGGTTTCTACAAAAACAAAACGCATACTAACTGATTTCAGTTTTGTTAAAAGAAACTGCTTTGTTATGTGTGTGTCTAACAGCTCAGAGTTGGAAAATGTATCCAACAACTCTGCATGTGATGTCATTGGTTTGGTGACATTTGTTGGTCGTATTGAAAGAGTCAAGAGTAAAGGGAACACGGGTAAGAAATGTTCCTATTCTATAAACTGGAGTTAAAAAAATCAAAAGTAAAGCTGCTGAATTTCCTTGTAAAATTGAATTCAGTTATTTGTGATATGTTCACCTTTTAGGTCCAGAAAAATACTGGACGTATCGCTGGATCCACGCGGTGGATGGAACGTCTGACCGTCCTTTTATCCTGGAGGTTTTTTCCTCTTCCCAACCAGAAGTCTTCAGTCGTATATGCCCAAGTAAGTCAACTGTCAACACTTAGCATTTTTCACTTAGTTTGTCAGTCACTCAGTTTTGTTCCTCATCCTTTCTTCCACAGTGACCTACCTGGTGTGCACTCAGATGAGAGTTTGTCAAGTGGAAGGCTCGCTGCCCTACCTCACAAGCAGCTGTGAGACAGAGATGTTCATCACAGGTCAGCACAGCTGTAACAACAAGTACCTGATGAAGTACATACAGTACATGTGGTCACTGTATTATCTTATTATTGTCTCCACATTAGGCTACCACAAAGGTCAGCCATATGTGAGTGACCCCAGAGTGAAGAGCTTCATCCAGTGGACCAAAACTCTGAAGGACAACGTTGTCCTCCAAAAGACAGCTGTTGGTGGTTATTATTGCTACCCTCCTCCCCCACAGAAATTTACCCAGTCAATGGCAGATGCCTCAGGTGAAGGGAAAAACACAAAATGGTTTTATTTATTTTTTAAAGTTCAAGTTTTTAGAACATGCTTTGGGTTTATCGGCCTCCCAGTGTACCACCGTTTTATTTCAGAATGCACTGATCAGCCTCAGAATAAAAGATTTCAGGGCCGGAAATTATGAACTTCAGTACTGAACTTGATCCTCTTGTGGGTGGCAGGAATCAAATAAAATCTGGGTCAGCATTTGCCTGCAGTTCTTCCACAAGATAGAGCGTGTGTTCTGTCCAGATAAATAATTTTCACTGTACACCTGCTCTATCTGTGTCGTAATGCTAGGTTGCAGGGATTTCATCTTTATACATGTTATTTGAATTTTCAAAAGCTGTTTTTTTCAAGCTGCCCACAAGAAGGCAATATATCAGTTTATAAGACGAGTACATTATACCCTTCATCTAAAATCTTGCATTCCCACAGACTTTTGTTATTTTAAAACCTTTCTGTCCGATCTTTAGCTCAGGCTCCTCTGGTTGCTGCGGCTGACTTGAAGAAGGAGTTTGAGACAATGCAATATAGGGAACACAAAAAAGTTGCAATTCAAGGACAGATCACGGCAGTGCGGTACATGAAAGAGCCAAAGACCACAGAGTCTCGAGGAACACAAGAGAAAGAGGTAATAGACCTTATTTCAAAGCATCTTCCCAAGAGTAGTGACAATTAAAACATAAAATGAGTCAACTGATTTTCCTGCAGCTTCCAGATGTTTCTGCTGATGCGTGTAAACAAGCTGTACCAGACGCACACAATCATCCGTCAACAGCTGAGCAGACTTTGGCGGCCAGTTTAACATCTGCTTCTGCTGAGAAAATCTCAGCGAGCGGAAGGAAAAGAAGAATTCAAACAAGGTACCGATTTGTGAGCTTTATAGTGAATCAATGACATTGTGAGTTTTTTTAGCTACAAGGAGCACATATACAGGAGAGTTTTAATCCAGTAATGAAATGAAAAATATCTCTGTTTTCCAGAATAGCCACCGAGTCCTCCTTGAATCTTGGTAGCGTGTCAGCAAAAAGGTACTGAAGATCGAGTTGGCAGTATTCATCAGTAATTCACTTCATTCATTCTGAGCTCATTTGTTTCTGCTCCTACAGGAGACATAACGATGCAGAGGAAGAGCAGGAAGAAGAAGAAGAGAGTGACTCTGGATCTGAGGAGGCTCAGGATGCGGAATGCCGCCGAGAACTGCAAAATCTAAATCAAGGTGCGTTACTTGAGCTACAGCTTCACCGTGGTGTCCCCCTTATCCCACTAATGTGTTTGTTTCCACCAGACTCGGATGTAATATCTTGGGAAAGCAGCAGTTGGCTACAGCAAGAAGTGTCTGAACATCTGTGCCGAGGCGGTCTGTACCCGGACAGCGTGTCTCGGAGGTTCACTTTTGACGAAAAGAACGTCCTCTTGCAGCAGAGTAACCTTCAGCCAACGCGATGGACACCAGAGCAGAGCGCCGACACCATCCCTCCTGTGGTTTGTCCAGGATACTACCAAGTAACAATATTAGGTAAAGTTGTATTGTAAGAATTACTCTGATCTGTGATGCACAAGTTAATTTCAGCATTTCAGCCTCTGTTGTCCAACCTTTGGGCAGTGTGAACACCCTCTTGTTCCTTAAATAATAATCTGTCTGAATTATTGAGAGGATGTAGGCCGTGGTTTCCTCTTTCTTTATGAATTGCTCTCTCAAGTGGACAAAAAATGCAGTCTAATTCGGTTGGTCCTGAATAGGTGTAGACCTAGCTAACTGACCTTTATGTTGTTATCAGTGAGTCCCTTTGAGGTTGAGACCTGATTTCAGCGGAATTTGCACACTCTGAAGTCTGAGTCACATTTAGAAAACACCAAAATTCATAGAACTATGTATTATTAAGGTGGATCTACTTCATTAAACTTTTTTTCTGTCTTCTACTCAGTTGTCACCAAGTTGTGTAGTTAAACATGGCGTTGTCTTCGGACAGCAGCATTTACAAACGTAACACTTTTGTCTGTTACCTTGTGAATATAGCACTAAATTCCTATGACTAACTAACTAACTACACTTAGTGCTGAAAACCAACATCCTAAAATATTACCAAAATTACCTAAAAACAAAAAGCATCTTTTTTTTTTTTTTTTTTTTTTTTATAAAGATGATTTTTTTAGGTCATTTTAGGCCTTTAATTCCACAGGACAGATGAAGACATGAAAGGAGAGAGCGAGGGGGGAATGATGTGCCACATCTTCTTTGTTTTGTCTTTCTGACAGGCATAAACAAGCAGATAGCCGTTGACGCTGCATATTTGCCTGTTGTGAGCTCAGATGAGCCCAGGGCTGTAGGCCTTCCTCAGGATCCCCATGGCAACATGATGCTGTCCTGCCTTTCGTCAGGCTTCCTCTGTCCGCTCAGTGACGCCGCCAGCCGCAGCGAATCAACACTTCCCGAGCCAGGTAGCCACCACACTGGCGGAGGGGAGGACCCCATTCAGTTTGGCCTTGACACATGCTTTTCCAACAGACCTGGGACCAGGTCTTTTATCACTAATCCATGGCATCAAATTAAGAATCACTGTGACAGCGGAAATGTTTGTCTTGCAGAGGAGGTCTTGGTGACTGCCAGTGAGCTGGAGGACACACATGTCGTGTGCGTCTTGGACCTTTGCCATCTGGGTGGAGACGAGATGGAAGTTGTGATCAGCAAGGTGTACAGAGTGACCGAGGTTTCTCTCAGCTAGGAGGAACTGAAGAGCAAGTGTTCAGCTCTGTGAGAATATTTTGTAATTATTATCATCATACATTAATCATGTCATTCCAGAGTTATTTTGGATAGTAAGAGCGCAGGTTTTAGACCTAAGCTCAATTTGATACTTGTAAATTCTCTGATAACCTGCTACACATGTACAGTAAATGTCACATAGTTCTTTAAATAATGCTTTCAAAGAGAGGAAATTGTTAATGCAGTCGATTAAAATACTGAAATACATAAGATTGCAAATTTGTATCACCATCAGAATTCAACTGTGTATTTACTGTGACAGATACCGCTGCTTTGGCTGCAAATAAGGTGTCTGCTTCCTACACACTGCAAGTTTTAACTCCTAACCAGCAAATTGTCACTGTAGAATTTTGAGAAGCGAATGGTATTTTGGATGGCTGCCATCAAATGACTTGCTGTGAAAGTCATATCCCAGGGAGGTGGGACAGTGGCTCATCTGGGCTTCACTCTGCTGTGTGAAAGAAGGGTTAAAAACTTGTTGCAAAATATTTGATTGATGCCAAATCATTTTCCTCTGTATCTTTTTCATAGATTAATACTAGCCTGGCTCAGGGCGGCCTCTAGCTCACCCAGTAAGAGCGTTTGCAGCGACGCAGGGTTCGAATCCGACCTGCTGCCCTTTGCTGCGTGTCATCCCCATCTCTCCCCCTTTCATATCTATCCACTTTCAAATAAAGGGAAAAGCGCCCAAAAAATAATCTTAAAAAAATAAATAAAATACTAGCCTGGCTTTCGGATGTGAAAATCAGCTTTTTGCATTAAGAACACACAGTATCATACATAAATCATTTTTGCTCAGAACAGTTTGTTCAGAATAACAATGCATAAGTTTAAAAATATTTATTTTCAAATATTTCACAATATCCAGGTTGATTTATAAATAATTCAATATAACATAATTAATATCAAGATATTTTAGAATGTAAACTTTTAATTTGTTAATTTCTTTTAAAACAATATCGATATTTTTTAAAGCTTATTTTGATGGTAAATACAGAAAGAGAATAAGCCATACAAGTGACTGTGCAACACCAAATTAAAACACAAACAAAAGCCTTACCTCCTCTAATAAGACACTTCATTATGTTACAAAATAACTTTAATTTTAAAATCATGTAACATACATATGTAATCTATTAGACATAGAAAATAAACATATATATATATATATATATATATAGTCTAAACTTTTTTTTTACATTCTATTATACAATATATTCAATATTTGTTTCTGCACTGAAACTGCAGAAATGGTTGTGCACCAGGTTTGTTTTGTTCATGTACATTTAAGGTGTCAGTCACTATTTTACAAATCAGAAAGTACAAGTTAAATGTGATTAAAATCACATGCCATCAAAAACAATGACGCTCAATGAAAAACCCCATGAAGAAGAAAAGCACTCTCAAAGTTGAAGAAGAAGGAAAAAAAAGTGCGGGGAGAAGACGAAGAAAAAAACCAACAGAGCGGATGGATTATTTAGAATAACATCTGTGAAGCAATACGCACCTAAAAAATAAAAATCATCTTGCATCCAAACATGTGGCGCAGACTGGGTGATTTGTCCAAAGCAAAATAATTTAGGGCTTTAAGCCATATCTGGAGCACAATGCATTATCTAAATATCAACATGATTCATTACGAGTCGAGTTTAATGAGCAGAATTTTGCTCGGCCACCTTTGCAAGGCAAATAACAGTATATATAACAGTTATTTTGTATTTGTCTAAATCTTCTCTGAATGATGAAAAACAACCTCAAGGGGAAATTTCACTGGGATTGACTGAAGGGTTAAAAATGATGAGTTTTCAAAACTTATAAAGTCTTTTAGATTTCTTTCTGTAATCAAAATAAAATTGAGGAATAAAGGAAAGTAAAAAAAAATCAGGTCATCTATGGCCTCTCTGAGTTCCTGGCTGAGCTGACCTTCTATGGGCTGTCACTTTACTGCTGCTGTACCACCTGTACATGTATAGACATACATAAAGGGAGGCTGAGATTTCCCTCAGCTGTCTGAAACAGATTTTGATGATATACAATTGCACTTATAAAAGCTAAACTAAAACCTAGTGAACTGAAAAAAAAAGGAAAATGACTTTTCAGTTTAACTTCAGTCATTTTTGGCTGAACTACGCTTTAAAGACCACACAGGTGGTCAGGCGTTCCTGCACCCTGATGTGAACTCTTAAAGTGTCTGACATTCCGCTTGATGAGAACATAAGGATTTCCGATTCTTCATTCAATCTTTTTTCGTGATCACGGTGAACATGTGACCCTTTCCTCCACAGTTTCTGTGTTTTGGGAAAACTACCACTCTGCACCACATTCCCACTGGACACATCTAAAACTTTTAACAAAGAAAAGATACTGCTGATATCAATGGTTGGAGGAATGTTTGGACATTTTCTTTAAAAAAATACTTCCATATAATTTACATGGTACAATGGCTTATTATACACCTTTATATACATTGCACATCTGTTGTGAAACATTTAAAACAGTATAAATTAACATTCTTTTTTTTTTTTTAAATTGACATTGCACATAGGAAAGTGTAAATCGGCACTGAATGTACATGTTAAAAGTGATCTTGATCTTGACAGTTGAGTCCTGTCGTCCGCTATGAACAGCACCAATTTTGAAAGGGACTATGACACCGCTAACTTCAATGTGAGCTGAGACCCAACTGTCATATTGAGCATAAAAGACTGCTTATTATAAAGTGGAGTACAGGTTCCAGGGTGAGACTTTCAGGAAACACTGAGTCACCAGAAACTTGTTTTTCCTGCTGAGCTGAAAACAAATATGTAATCCAGGAACACATTAAATGATGAAGTCAGTTTCTGTTTCCGTATACGGTGACAAGCGTGTCTGATTGTCATAAACCAAAGAGAGATGCATGCACGTTCTTTAGTGTGGTTTCTTCCTGGATGTCGTTCGACTGCCAATCGGTTTTCACCAGTACACTCCAAACCTCTTTCTGTTACAACTGTTATCTAACCGTTGTCACAGCGATGCAATCTGACAACGCTGTTGTCGAAGAACGCAGAAAAAAGCATTACATCTTGAAAAATATGTTAAGGTCTGCTTACCTTTTATATTCAAAGTGACTGTCTGAGATAGGAGTGCAGTTACGCATATCGCAGCAAGATTTCCTTTACCAAAGAGTCTCTCAAAGTGTGATGGACTCGAGAGATTGTCATACAAAAAGCACAGTATAAAATCTTGAAAATACTGACAGGACTGACTGCAAGCAACTTTCAGACGTATGAAGAATCGACTTTGAAATAATGTCAAATGCAGTGTTTTTGTTTTCTGTTGTATGATATTCTACACAATAACACATCGGAGGTTTCTATATTTTCAGGGGAAATTATATCTGCTGGCAGTTTTTTTGGTTTTTGGATGAGATCACATTCATAGTAGGAAGCAAAAAATGAGCTCATTTGGTCATTAGAGTGTACATTTAGTGACTGGTGGTCGAAACCAAATGAAACGAATGCCCAGAATAAACAGGAATGCAGAATAAACAGGGCAATATTTTTCACAAATATCCAGGTAGCAGTCAAAAGCACCCAAATCATTTCTCAGTTTTCCAAAGTTATTTAAATCACTTTGTTGTATTGTGGTATGGAAAACTGCTATGAGCCACATGCACGTCAGTGGACTGGTCTTTGCATTAACCCAGGTGGGGTAAGACATTATGACCAGCCTTGACCTTTCAATGTCTGAACATAAACAAAAAAAAATCAGTTACAACCTTTGTGTATAAAACTAGTTTCTTAATCCAATATATTCTTTTCAAATATATATATATATATATAGTATGTAGTAAATTAACATGAAGTGATTTAGGGTTTTAGTAAATAGTTAAATCTTATTGGCTACTATCATTATAGAAAGCGTTCAAAAAGAGGTTGGACTTACTGATGTAAAGGTTGCCAAAAGCAATCATACATTTGTAAAACATCCTTTAAAAATCTAGACGTCTTTGTTTGAATCTGATGCTAAAAATAATGAATTATGACCTATGAAAATATCACTTTGTAATCCAAATGGACCTGAGCTGGATTTTTAAAGCCGTAATCAGACACAACCATCAAACCGCACCTTGGACGCACCATGGTGAAAGGCACACATTCCTCCCCGCCACCCACCCCCGGTAGCTCGTTTAAGGACTCGTACTGCATAGCTCGTCCAAATCAACCGAAAATCAGGACTTCAGAGCTTCTTCAGTCCCAGATTGAGGCTTTAAAAATCTAGATGGACCTTTCTAGTATTTGGAGAATATTCACCCCCAGCATCCCAGCGTAGCGTGTTCCAATCTAAATTGTTACCCAACCTGACTTTAGATATGACGGTTACCCTACCGCTGCATGTTTCCCAGTAAAGCCTTGCCTTGAACAATCTCACAACCAAGTAAATCGTTGTTCTGGGGACAAAAATGGGAGCGACTTCTGATGTCTACCAACTGAAATACACTTCCCACGTACAAAAATCTCTTCATGAGATGAACCATTTACTATTGGAGCTGAAAATCTGATTGTGTGTGATGATTGTATGTCACTGGGGAGAGGGGTGTCAAGCTGTAAGCCATTATTAGTGAGAAAAATAGAACATTCATTTATAGGCAAAAATAAATATTTTACTTTTGGGTAGGGGCAGGTACCAAAGTGCAAACAGACACTTAAGAGGGAAACTCTCTTAGATGAAATACTTCCACATGTAAACATGTGGTGTCTTCCTGATAGCTTTGATAATCCATTTGTTGCAGTTTGACAGTTGCCTGAGCGTGATGTGGGCTGGCGACGAGGCCCCGCTGCCCAGCACCTCCGACCCTCCTCGGATCCTGCAGGTGACGTCGGGTCACTGCGGCCTCTGTTCTTAGTTTTCACTCCGGTGATGTACAGGCCGGCTTCTTCTGAACGTGCTTGCTTCACATCAACAGTTGGGTCACTACAAGCAATTTTCCACTTTCAGGCATTTCCGCAGCAGAACTCAACGTCACGTTTGACTTCCGAATGCCACAACGTGCCGCCGCCTACACAGCGACAGCACAGAGGGAGATCTCGGCGCTCTAACGCAGTCCACAGCGCTACCGAGTCAGCATATTTCGAAAGTCTGAAACACTGCCAGTCTGGTTTTGGGAATGCTGGTATTGCCTTTGTTGCTGTTGCTGTTGCTGTTGCGCTTGCGGCAGTTGCTGCGTTTGCTGCTGAATGTATCCCACAGTGCTTTGCTGTGGGACATTAGTGGTGTGTAAGAATGCTGGAGTAGATCCACCGTGCACAAGTCCTTGAGCCATCTGTGGACACAAGAGAATATATATATTTCTTGAATCTAATCCTTGACTGAGATACATAACCAATAGTGTATAAATGGACTGTTTTTATTTAGCGCTTTTCTAGTCTTACGACTACTCAAAGCGCCGTTACATAGTACAGGAACCATTCACCATTCACACACATTCATACACTGTGGCAAAGGCTGTCGTACAAGGTGCCACCTGCTCATCAGATAAACACTCACACACATTTACACTCCGATAGCGCAGCATCAGGAGCAACTCGGGGTTCAGTGTCTTGCCCAAGGACACTTCCACATGGGACTGCAGGGCCAGGGATCGAACTACCAACCTTTTGATTGGCAGGTGACCACTGAGCCACATTGAGCCACAGCCGCCTATACACTGCACTTTCTCTGAATATTATGCTGTGTACTCTGCAGAACAAATACAGCTATTACTTCCTGGTGATAAATGCTCTGCAGTCCAAAACGAGCATAGTGTGTAATAAAGTCAGTGTGCAGTATACATTCAGTTTTTTTTTTTCTTACTTTTCTGCCATTCTTACCATGTGAGGACTGTGTTTTTGTGTAATGAAATGTAAGGGTGTTTATCTTATGGACTATAAAAAAAGTTTTTTAATGATTTCCAGCCCTGATTTAATGGAACAATCATTTTTACAGTGCCCAAATTGTACGTTAGGAGTTGAATTAGCAATCTCCAAAATGATGGCAAACATAAACAGTGAGTGGGCCCTGTTCATCCAGCATTCCAGTTGCTCTCCAAAAGCTACTAAATGAACAGCTCTGTGGCTGCTTAAGGACCTCAGCACCATTATATTTTCATTTCACCCATTAGTAGAACAGAAATATGCATTATATTATAGGTTGACTCAATATGACATTTAACTTTACTGTAGTTCTTTTATAATGCAAATAAAATATCCACATCTACTGTTCTACTGGTTCTTATTTGTTTTGCATGTTGTTTATGCTCATGTAAAGCTCTCTGGATCGCCTTTGTGTCTGAAATGTGCTCTATAAATAAACCTGCCTTGCCTAGAAAATAAAGCCTTGACATAGAAACGTGATTGTTGTCGGCAGCACACAAAAGAAATGTTACCATTCAATCTATGATTTACATTAAATCTCACAAGAAATAAACTGATGCAATATTCTCTTTGGTGTGTAGAAGGATTTAGGTAACCTACTTTTGAACTGTTTTTTTTCAGTAGACTAACATTATTTATCTATTGTAGTTTTTTTTTTTTTTAACGGCTAGTGACTTATGCTGTCCCTTCTGGACAAAGATGATAAACAAGTCTGCAGAAATACTTTATCTGACCTAATGAATTTTAGATTGCATCCCAGCTCTGCCACAAAGCCAAGGTTTTAGAATGATTGCAAATAACACGGATCTCGAACAGCCTGTGAGAATTACACAGTAGCTTGTTGCTGTGGTAACTAGGGATTCAGATGCAGTGTAATGCCTATAATCATCATAAACCAGTAAATATAAAGCTTTGGGTAATTACACAGAGCTGCATTATGCAAAAAGCCATGACATATATGTAGTCCAGACACCAATTTACACACTGATGATTTAAACTGAAGCATCTCGACACGTGCAGATGGGCGTGGTACCTGAAAGAACTGCTGGGGCTGCTGTAGCTGCAGAGAGTGCTGAGAAGCCTGAGGCTGAGTGTGGTAGGCTGACTGGGACTGGTTTGTGATGAAACTGTTGTGTGGGATCATAATGGGAGACGTGAAGGAGGGCACCAGGACGGCATTGCAGTTGACCTGTTGCATGGAGAATGAAGGGCCGATGATTTGCTGCTCCAAGGTGTATCTGTTTGGAGGGCACAACGAAGAACTTAGGCACAATACGAAATGGCACCACGCAAAGAGACAGGGGTGTGTGTGTGTGTGTGTGTGTGTGTGTGTTTGTGCATGCAGTGTAATTGAACAGTTCTCACATGGTTTGGGAGATGCCCATGTTGCACTGGGAAGGCTGCGTGGTGACACTGCTAGTGGGAACCAGCGTCTGCATTGGCTGGTTGAGGAGCATGCTGCAGGAAATAAAATCTGTTACTGGAAGAACTCAATTTGACATAGCGATCAAACAGTGAAATTACAACTTCCATGTCTGGCCCAACAAGATTATTTTTTGGGGCATTTTTAGGCCTTTATTCAACAGGACAGCTGAAGACACGAAAGGGGAGACAGAGGGGGAATGACACGCAGCAAAGGGCCGCAGGTCGAAGTCGTACCCGGGCCCGCTGCGTCGAGGAATAAACCTCTATATATGGGCGCCCGCTCTACCAACTGAGCTATCCGGGTGCCCCCAACAAAACTTTTTCTCATAGACCTGCATGGCAAAAGCCCCCATAGTGCGGAAGACTCAAATGCTGTATCCAGTTTTTTTTTTTTTTTTTATACATCCATGATTTGTACTGTGATAAAAAGGACTGTTATGTGTGCTATTCATAAAACTGACTGCATATTAGTAACTTTCCATAGTGTTATGCCACACTGCCAATGTCGCCTGTGTTTTTGAGTGGCTGAATTTCACGATTTCATGATGTGAAACATATTGATCTCTCACCGTAGTTGTCCCTCTTGGTTGAACTCGCTGTCTGTCTGTCTTTGGTTTGCATCCTGCAGAGACCTCGTGTTGTTCTGAGAGAACATCATGGGGTTGCTGTAGAAGGGCATCGTCACACTCGTGTTCGTCTGCATGGGCACGCTCACCGACTGTGCCTGCCCGCTCCGTGCAATTCTCTGCTGGACCTAAGATGAAACGAAGGAATCACACACACACACACACACACACACACACACACACACACACACACACACACACACACACACACACACACAGCATGTAAAAATTATAGAACCCTGCCACCTGTTGTTGAGATGTTTACGAATATTTTTCAATAATTGACTGATATTAACAACGGAATCCAGAACATGACTCCTGTTGTGTTGTGACAGTTGTTTCAGATTTGGATTTTCCACTTGTGCAGCTCTGTACCTGCGTCGAGGGTGAGCTGTTCTCTGTCAGGAGTGAGTGAGGGGATGAACTGTGGGCCCCGCAGGACGGTGGTTTAGGCTGGCCTGAGAGCTGCCTGATCACCCCTGACTGGCTCTGCGGGGCCGGCCTGCCCGAGCCCTGCTGCTGCTGCTGCTGCTGCTGCTGCTGCTGCTGCTGCTGCTGCTGGGCCTGGCCAAAGTCATTGTGGACAGGCTGCTGTAACAACATCTTACACACACATAAACAGGAAATATTTAACTATCCTTCATTTACTTGAAAAAAAAACGGTAACACTTTACTTGAAGGTATCTACATAAGAGTGACATGACATTGTCGTGAACACATGGCACTGTCATGACACATGAACCCTCATGAACCCTAACCCTAACCTGTCATGACACTTAATGACAGAAGCGTTATGTCATAAACGTTTATGACTTGTTTATAATGTTTATGACACGTTCATGACAGTGTCATGTCACTCTTATGTAGATACCTTCAAGTAAAGTGTAACCAAAAAAACTTTACATTTTCTTATAGATTCCTGACAATACCTCCAAAAAAATATGGCTCAAATGCTATTCTGCATATCTTCATTTATTCTATTCGGTGTTTATTCGGTTAAATCACAGCAGTATGCCTGTAAATCATTAGATAGGTATTCATATGTATTCCGGTTTACTTTAACTGTTAATCTGTTGCACGATAATGCGTGTTCTGGGGGTGATGAAGGTCAGGAAGTACTTGTGGCTGAACTGGTTTGTGCTGGCCTCTTGGTGGGGCCCTACCACCATTACTGTGATGGGTTAGGGAATGTAAACTTACAATATGATGTTGACTTTCCTTAACAGCTGAAACGTAAATGCTTAATAATTTATGTCTGGATTGAAGTCTGCGGCTATCTATATTTTTTTTTAGCCACATTTGGTGCTGCATGCCATGGGTAGTTTTTGTTGTTGCTGCTGCTTCTTTAGTCTTTGTGGGAGTGTTACCTGGAAATTAGCGAGTTGAAGCTTCTCCTTGATGTCGTGCAGCTCCTGCTGCTGCGTCTTAATGTCAGCTTGCAGAATGCGCGTCCTCTCCTCCAGCTGTTCCTTCAGCTGGCTCATTACACAGAGCTGCGGCTGCTGCAGCGGATACATGGGCGACGACGGCGGCTGCTGCGGCTGCTGTGTTTGCTGTTGCTGCAAAGACATGATCCAAAATAGCAGTTTGGATGAGACATGAGAAAAGCCTGGCAGTGGTTTTTTTCTTCTTCTTTTTTTTTCTTAGTAAACGTAGCATATGAGGAGATAATCAGTTAGCATGAGTCACATAATTGTGATTCCTCCCACTGTTTCCGTGAAATTGTTTTGTTTGTTTGGGCAATTCTAGGCTTTCATTGACAGGACAGCTTAAGACAGGAATAGGGGGAGAGAGGGGGAACGACACGCAGCAAAGGGGCCGCAGTCGGAGTCGAACCTGCGGCCGCTGCAGTAAGGACTGAGACGTTGTACAACGGGGCGCACGCTTAACCAGTGAAATTGGTTTAACTTGTCAGAAAATTGATATGGATGAGTGATTTCTTTGAGAAAAAAACAATACGTTACTTGTCTTTTCTCACTTGGTTTTTATAACACAATCTTATAACTGGGCCTGGAAGCACTGGAGGCACACACAACGCAAGATGACATAAACACAAACTGTACAGCAGCAACAGTCAAAACAATAAGATATTGTACACAAACAGAGGAGAGGAAGGCAACAGGCAGGAGGAGAAGTCTAAACACTAACCATTGCGGAGTGCTTGCTGCAGGTAGGAGAAAGGGGGAGGCTCAGTTGGGGAACGAGGTCAAAGGAATTTTGTCTTTGTGCCAAATTCTACAGGGAAAATGACACAGTTTTACAACTAAGCACAATCTGTGGCACGATATTGTGTCAACTTTGTGCAGTTGTTTCCCACTGACCATGTTACACGTAACGTTGGAAACTGACCTTTGAACTTCTAGGTTGGAGTCTGGCAGATGTCTTCTCTGTCCCAATGGAAGCAGACTGCCATGATGGTGTGCAGGCCTCTGTGTAGGAGTTAGCTGCTGCAAGAGAGACAGGTCACTTCTAAACACACACTTCAATAATAGTAGGTCATTATCACGGTTTTTCTGTCAAATGACAGCTGATAACCGCAACAGAGTTGAGATACACTCAAAATCTTGATGTTCTGCTCATTTTATGAGTGGAATACAATTTCTTTAACATGCTTTAATCTGTCAATCATTTCCACCCCCCCCTCGTTGTCGTGATGATACACATACATTATTTATCAAAAAGGATGAGGTCTCTATTGACAAAAAACCAAATAATCAAATGTGACTGCATTAATAATACCTCAATGAACTTAGCGTTTTTGTTTCACATATTACGTGTCCTCTTTAAAAGGGGAATTGTAAATTCTTCCAACAACAACTTATGTTATGCATTTCCTTTCTGGTTTTATAACAAAACTGCTGATTCACTGGCCATTGATTGCCACCTCATTCAGCCTCTGACTTAAACCCACAAACAGTGATGCATTCGGGGGATGCTTTTTTTTTTTTTTTTTTTTTTTTTTATCTTAGCCGATATAGAAGAAAAGAAAAACCATCTACTGGCTATTTTTCTGACAGATACAGTTTTATGAATTTGTCGTTGTAAATAGTCAAAGTGTATAATATATGTGGGAAGACAGCAGCAGCAGCAGCAGCAGCAGCAGCAGCTAAGTTTATGAGCAGCAACTGTAATGAGTCTGCCACTGCCACTGTGTATTGTTCATAAACATGCAGATGGAAGTAAAGTGTTGTAATAGTTTAGACGGTGGGTGGAAGAGCAGCTAAAGTCAGAGAGACCGGAGGCTCAAACTAAGCTAAAGTAAGCCTCGGAAACATTTCATTACAGATGCATTGTCACCCACATATATTAAGGTAGGTGTTTTATTGACTGCGTAGTTACAGCAGTTTTTTTTTTTTTACCTCTGATCACATAGTCTTAACAGATCAGCTGAAGAATTTGTCAGATTTGAATCTATTCAAATGATTTTTTTTTTAAAAGGACGCACTGCTACTTGGGCAGAGTGATATTACTCCAACTCTGAGCAAACTCTCTGCTCCTCACCAAGGGGCTTCTCAGGTGCTGCGAGCAAATCACTCCGCCCAAGTAGCAGCGCTTCGCCTTCTGAGAATATAGTTCCCAGTATGTATACGGTTAGAAGACGGCTGTGTCTCATGTGAACTTGTTATCTGTACACGCTGTGACTATACAAATCACAACATGTAAGTAGGTACATGCTGGCGTTATTTTGTCACTTATTGGTAGCAGTAGGCTAGTTGGAGCCGGTTACCTCCAGGATCTGTGCTAAGCTAGGCTAGCGGTGGGTGCCCCAGACAGAGTTACGACACGCACGGAGATGAGAAGGGTATGTATGGACTTGTCTAACTCTGGGGGATATCCGTGAATAAGCTAAAGTCCCAACAAGTCGGCGTGCTCCTTTAAACTGCTGTTGAGTGAGTTAGCACTTCAGGGAGCAGAGGATGACTCACATGCAGAGTCTGACATCGCTGTGTGGGAGGACTTGCGCGAGCTGTGGGAGGATACCGAACGTGCACCGCTGTCTCTGTCCCGCGGAGGATCCAGTGTGGAGCAGATGTCCAAGTACAACTCCTGAGCCTGGAACACAGAGTGACGTTCAACACCAAGGATCAGATCTAGGCTGAAATAAAGACTGACCTTGTAATCGCCACATACCGTATGTAAAAGGGCACTTACCTTCACTGAGGAGGGAGCTATCTCAGGTGGAGACAGTTCTTCAAAGCTAAACTCTCTCCTCCTTTCAGCTCGCACTTCAGCGTAACTGAAAAACAACACAGAAACAGTATGTTTGACAAGCGTATATCTAATTTAACCTTAATCTCAACAAATTGTTTTTTTAAATGTTAATTTACATCCCCAAGGAGTACCCCAAGGTGCAACAATCAGGCTTACCTGACAACAGTGTGAGTACAGACAATGAACTCCGGTTTGGAGTTCCACTGGTGGTACGTGATGTAGTAGTGAGTCTGCAACCAAATCCACTGCTGACCTTTGGTCAGGAAGCGATAGTAGCAGGATTTACCCTTTCCAAACTGCATTACTGAGGAGAGAAAAAAGAATGTAAACCTATTTTTCCTGGATCTGATGATGGGGAAGGTGGCTGATAAGAGAGAAGCAACAGAGTTACTTACGCTGCTTATGACACTGAGCTATAAGCTCCAAGTCGTCCACATGATAGTAATCATAGCCAGAGGTTCCAAGAACCTCAAAGGGTAAATATCCTATGATTGGTGAAGCCCTGGAACCAAAAAGAAGATTATTAAAATGTAAGAAAGACATATTCTTGATTAAAAAATAAAAAAAAAGCTACACTGCTGATTGATACGAGAAGGAAGCATTCAAATCTTTTACCTTTGATCTAAAAACAGGAACTTCCACTCAAGGCTGTGTCTGGATGTGAATTCATCACAAGGATCTTCCACATTACACAAATCCTAAGCAAAAATAATAGAGTGAGAAAGTCACTATTGGGATTTCACAGCAACGTAGGGAATTACATTTCTTATATTTTATTTTTTGCCTAGGTAATCCACAAAATTCAGCTACTCTAATGTTAAGGTGTGCCTCATGTTTTGTTTTGTTTTTAAAATCACCAACTTTGTTCGTACATAACAGCCAAACTGATATCTCAGAAATGTACAGTATGTTTTGCTACAATTTAGTTGACATGTAATCATATTTGCTTGCATCACGGTTAAACAGTTTGCATGTTCTGAACTGAGGTGGGTCATTAAACAAGTATATTGCAAACTGAAAGAAGTCTGTGGGAGAAGTTGTGTGACATATGTCAAGTGTAGGGTTCCAAAAAAACTGATTAAAACCAGTATTTGCAGTGGATTTGTCTTGTCTGAGAATCTGAGGGGAAAAAATATTCCATGTGTCATATGGTCCCGACTTTAGTGTTACAGTCATTCCATCTGGAAACCAGACGGGGGGAGAGAGAGAGGGGGAGAGTTGAAGCCTGTCCAATAGATCTGTTTCTTCTAGCACTTTTGCTCTCTTTTTAAAGGCAGAAAAAAAGTTGTTTGGACCCTTAGCTTCATCTCACTTTCCTTTTACGTTTGGAAACGGTAGAGGTATAAAACTGTTACTGTGAACTGAGTTGATCTCAACATTACAAGATCCTAGAGAGGTTACAGGACTTCACTTCAACAACTTGCCAAGTGTCCAGATTTGAACTCAGAGAGCACCTTTGGGATCCGATGCATGATGTAATCAGTTGGAAGGTACACAGTGTGCAGAAAGACAACTCCAGAGAGTCCGTGACACAATGGGAGTTTGCATGGATCAAAATCAAACACCCCCCAGCTCATTATGATTATGATTGGCTTCAGCAGCATCTCTTTTATTCCTTTTGTGAGTAATAATGCCACACACATGCAACACGAACTGAGAAAGAAAGGCACAAGATTTAAGATCCGGGCAGGTCTTACCTTTAGAAACTGTGGAGTGACTAATCGTACAGTAGCAATGAGGCAGACCTGCTCCTCCAGCGATGACTGCAGGCTTCTTGGTAACGTCAGATCCAACCCGTTACAAGATATAGGCACTATATGACAGAAGAGAGGGTACATGGGGGGGGGGGGGGAGCATACAGTTGGTTTGTGACATCTATCTTAATTTTATTCCATGACAATTACTTTATTCCCATTCAGTTCGTTAAATTCATGCGATATAAAGAGGATTTATTTCATGGACCTTAACTGCATTTAAGTTACACACATTTTACTGAATCTTAAGTCTTTAAAGCTAGTGCGTAGTTTCTGTCTCCGCCATGAGGAATTCTAATTCTAATTAATTAACAAAACTGTCGCGCATCTCTCCCCCCCCCCCTCCACGCAGTTGCTAGTAGCCGAGGAGGACACAGAGGATTAAAAAAACATGACGGACTCTTCAGAAAAGGTCATTATCTTTGCCGAACGACACAATCTTCTGAACATAGCCAGACTGAGAAATACAGAGAGAGTTGTGGGGAGCTGATAGTCTTAATTAGCTTTGTATCAACTCATTTGGCAATGGCTTGAATGTAACGGACGTTCATTAATATCAAACAGTTACGCACTAAAGCTTTAAAAACAAGGAGAAAAATAAAAAATCCTTACCACTGTTATGAAACTTGAAATCTCCAACAAACTTGACGTACTCGTATACAGGCAGCTCCTTTGGGTCAATGTTACCTCTGGCTAGATGACAGCAAAATTCAATATGTGCATCACCTGAAAAACAGTATTTTCAACGTTAACAACCTATTCATAATACAGCATCTTTATAACAAATTGTCTGTTAATGAGGTGCTTCTTGATCATGTCGGTGTTTTTTTGTATGACATGAACAGCACAGTAGTTAAAGATCTGCATTGTGGAAAGAAAGATCTAACGTGTAATTTCTATGCTACAGAAAATAGTACAAAGTGAAATGTATTCGTCATACTTCAATAGATGTGACAATAGATGATGTTTGCTATTAAAAGAGGGTTCACATCAACTAAAAGGGCTATGGCATAATGCTTATGTAATATTTTAATACAGTCATTAATGCATTTCGTACATCTATTGGTAGAGTCAACGAAGCAGATTTATGGTTTGACAGCATACATAAGAAATGCACTTTAAGCTTTGGTCGCTCTCTAATGGAGAAACTTACTAATGGAACACTTTGACCTCGACAAGGATTTGAATTTCCTGCGAATGCATGATGGAAGTGTACAGGCAGGTGATTATTCAACAGAAGCTTACAAATCTAAAGGTTTTAAGTGGACAGGCCAAGGTAGTTTGGGCACCACTTGAAGATGTCTTTAATGTAAATTCAGTCAATGGATAAAAAAAATCATTTAAAAATCCACATCTTGTGTTCCATGATTCAGCATACGTTTCACAGCTAATCAGCAATGATTTAGCTTGAAAGCCAGGCAATCCTTCTCATGCAAGAAAGACAAAAGATAGATGTCTTACCCTTTGAAATGTGCCAAATAGATGATTGACTGTACAACAGCAGCAGGAACCAAAGACTATAACAAGGCACACAGCCATTTCTCAACAGTGTCTGGTCCATCCGAACCACTCACCTCTCCCTCTCTATTGTCTCTCAGCTGGACTGCTGGACTGATTATTGTATAGTACTATGACTTAACCATATCATATATTAGTCTGGTGTACACCGTTTACATAGACCTGTTGACTCTGCTGCTATTAATCCCACCAGCACCACTGTCACATTAGTATGTAATTGGTCTCCAAATACTTGTGTATATTTTCTAGGGGGGTCAAAATTAATCATTGCATCGCGATGCAGACCTGGACGATTCTGCATTGATGCAGAGACAAATCATAATCGATTTTAGCCTCCTGATGTTGCTTGTTGATTTACTACTTTTTTGTTTTTGCCTTTTGTCTGTTGTCTGCTGTGTTCAGACTCCGCTCCATTTAGGAAGATTCTTTTTTTTTAAGAGCAGGTACAATAAAAAGGGGAGTTCAAACATATCTGACCGACTGAATTTCCCCGCTGGGGATAATAAAGGTGTATCTTATTTTATCTCATCTTCCGATGGCTCCAGACATGGCTCTGTGACAGTTTGCTATTTAGGCTTCTAAGTATAGAGCGAGACACTAGCTCCTCACCATCTCCCTTTCTGAGTAAAGCCCAATAGTAACACAGGATTAAGGTCAGTGTCTTGAGCCCCAGATACTACATTGCTTTGGATTACTGTGCTAACATAACAGTGATTTAAAGTCTTAACTTGATACTAAGCTAGCTCCTATTATTAGCGAAAAAGGCTAATCATAGATCCACTAATCAGCAATCCAATAAACTTTAGATCCCAATTCAGCAACTTGCTCTATATTTAAAGAGTTTTAAAAAGAACTCGGTAAGACTGATGTCGAGGTATTTTGTTTGTATGACATACAGAAAAATGACAGCACTGACTATAATGTCCACAGTATTTCTCCCACTTACCAAACTTTTGACCTCCTGACATGAGAGACAAGCAGATGCAACATAGTGGAAAGCGACAGGAGCTCAGACGCGTGCAGAGACCCTGCCAAGTAGGATACTCACTGTCAAGGAAGTCAGCAGCAATGGGGTCAGTCATCAGCATGTGGGATGATAGCAGCTTATACACCTCCCCGTGTTCCCGCTCCGGGAGGAAATTTAAGATATTTTGGTCCACCATATCTGACTGGTGCAAAAGGATAGATGTGTGATGGTCAGTCATATGCAACAATGTAGCATTAACAGGTGACATAATCATGACAAACTGGAGGGTATCTCGATTTCTGACCTTTAAGCATTTTTTGTTTTCATTTCATAACCATAAATGGAGTAAGAGCCATAAACGGAAATCGCTATGTATTCAAACTATCACTTGAAAATGTGTTTTGGGAACAAAAATTAAATAAATATCAAAGCAAACATAAATGTCTAAATGTCCTGGACCAGATCAGGTGAATTGCAGATATCAATTTCTCAGTGCAGGTCAAATATTGGCCAATTAATATCTGTAAACATGTAATTGGTCTGTTTCTAATCAAGCAGCAGCCATTTATACTTTATAAAAAGACAACAACAAAACAATGCAGTGTTAGCGAGAGAAAAGTAACTTTTTTCAGCTGCTTCACTTACCGGTAAATGGCCAATGAGTGAAGACACACTGTCAGATACGTATATGATGTTGCCATCTGTAGTTAATGCAACCAAGAAACCATCTAGAGCCTGTGAGAAAAGTGAGAAATTGGGCACTTTTGACAATGGGGTTATAAGGTGTGAAGGCGTTAATGACAAATCACCATCATTTGTGGTAGTTACATGCATTACAATCTTTGTTGTACCCTAATTGCCTCTAAGTGCCTCCTCTACTCCTCCTACACTTAGGGATTTCTTACATTTCCATCACTGCTTTTAGATAACTCTGAGAAGATGTGAACTTTAACAGCGGTGAAACTATAATTCAGCTGCAAATTCAATTCTCATCATGTCATCATGCCAAGCTCTCCATGGGCATTTTAAGGAGAGTGTTTCCGTCTTTTTTTTTTTCTTTTTTTTTTATTAACAATATTAATCAATGTCAGAGCTTAATCAACTTGGGCCGTTCCACAAACACATCCTCCTGAGCTTTACCTCCAGCATTAGCTGAGTAAACTCCTCATTACTGAGGAACGAAGGCTTCCAGTCCTGCCTTACATCACAAGTTTCGTTCTGTGCAGTGATGTCTGAAAAAGACAAGGATTAATGTATTAAGTAATCAAATATATATATATATATATATATATATATATATATATATATATATATATATATATATATATATATATATATATATATATATATATATATATAATAGAATGTATACAAGTCTGAATCACAAACAATATGAACAATACATGCTTGTATATAGAATACATTCAATTTCCCTACCTTTCTGTTTCTGCAGAAAGTCAATAGTTCTCTGCAGTATGGTGGACTTGTCCATCTTGCGCGGATGGCCTCGACTCTGCAGCATGGTGCATAGCTCCTTGATGAGCACATTGAATTGGTCTCTTCTTTTCTTTTCCGATTTGTTACGAGATGCCCTACATCAGTCAACACAGGATAACAGGTGTAGTGATGAACCCACAGAGAATTTATTAACCAACTCTGTAGTTTGACAGAGCAGTTTAGCTTCTTTAAGCTCACTGCTTTGGATACACGACCCACACATTTACTGATGGCACTCACTGATACCGTTTTCAGCAAACATGCTGATAAAGCCACTGTGCGCTACCTGCTGCACACCAAACAGCAGATAGATAATGTAAGCAAGCTTTAGCTGTTAAATGTGTAGTTAAGCAACTCTTTGCTATCACGTTAGCCTTAACAACTTGAAGCTGTGTGTCAGTCAGCTTGCTTTGGATTTCCTCTGTGCTCAAAAGAGATTAATGCAGCATAATAAAAGAAAGGATTAAGTTTGTGATTTGTAATGGCTCTTTTAATATCGAGGTTTTCAGTGGAAATATGTATAGATTTGACATAGCTTCCCCAACATTAAGGTCAGCAACTAGCCTGGTTGACACGAGACCCTTCTCAGTTGTAACTGAGAGTGGGTCTGGGCAAGGGGTGTCACCAACGGACGCTGCTCAAATGCCTCTGGGCGCAATTGGATAGTCCTTCAACCAATCAGATCCGGGTGACGCAGCAGCGACAGCGGCATCAACGGGTTGCTGCGCTTCGGTGGCCGTCATGTTGAATGTAAACAAAAAGATGCTTGCCGTCGCTGCGCTATCGTCATCGTGTAAAGCCCGCCTCAACGGCTGTGATTGGTGCCTCGATTTGGAAAAATTGGAAATGGGCTTGAATGGGCTCTTGGCCAGACCGACTTGCTGAGCAAATCTCAAATTTGCCGGAAGTTCATCAGGGTTTTCCCAGGCTAGTCAGCAATCATACAAAAGATGGCATTTTTGATTTTTTTGTGTATGAAAAAAGAAAACTTTCCATAGTCAGACACCAGTGACAAGTACTGTATATGTAGAGCATGGAAGTTTTAACTAATTTAGTTACAACTATACTAAATGAATTTGTACTTTCTCTCTCTGCTCTCTCAGTGATGGGGATGGAAAACAAAAACATGCATCTTTGGTGGAAGTTCATCATTTTAAAAGAACCTTGAAGCTTCAGTGTCACATTATTGTTCCATGAAAATGACAGTCTATCCGAGCAAAACTTTAGATTAAATGATAGACAAAATCAGGAAAAAAATGCATCCACAAGTGATGATCTCTTGCTCCTGCTTCCTTTCAATAAATATGAAGACTGAGAAATAAGTTGTACATCATCCTATAAATATAGTTATTTTTTAACTGCTAATGTTTCACACATTTTTAGAGTTAAATTCTTACTCAACGGAAAAGCTCCAGGTGTAATACATATAACATACTATATGTTCAGATACCAGTCCAAACTGAAAAACATATAAACATATACGAAAAGACTGAGTACCTTTTTGCCCTGTCTTTCTCATCTTCGTCCATTAAATCGTCCACGCAGCTGTTGGTGCTGGAAAACAGAGGGGTACAAGGTAAATGTAGTTTCTGTGATGATTTAACAGTCATCAGGCATTACCATGGCATAGTTATATTTTGTCATAATACGTTGTTGACCCTTTTAGAATAGGCCTTTTTTCAGAGCAGACGTTTTGACTGGTCATAGTAGGAAAACTACATGTTACTAATAACATTAACGATGACTCGGCTAAGCCTGCAGCCAGTGTTATCATAGCATTTACATTTACTATCTGAGGCCAGAACGGCACGTGTGGACTTTAAAATACTGTAACAAGTTCATCAAGGGCATTAGACATAATCATAGTCATAAAGCATAGAGGTATATATAAACAGCCTCATCCAAATAAGACTTTAACCTGACCGCCAGTAGCAAGTTACTCTGTGCATGTTACTACAGCCACAGATAAACAATTTCAAGGAGTGCCATCAGACTTCTGCTTCCTGAACCTGACACTTTGTTCTGTTGGGTTTGAGACAGGTTCAGAGTGTTTTGTTGTGTAAAGCTTCAGGCTGGGGTTGGTAATTTTCTAATTTAATCTATTAAGAAATATCTCTCTTTTTGTCTCTAATTGTGCCAGTTGTCTGCACTAATGCATGCCATGTGTTGCAAGTAAACAAGAAGAAAAGAAAAAGAAAGCCAAAATATAGCTTCTTGTTCAGGTTTTAGTTTCAGACCTGCATAGAACTTTGTACATATTGCATTTACAGATTGCAATGATGAAGGTTTGTATTTATTAATTGCAATAAGACAATACTTACATGGTAGTAGTGGCTATACTAGGTGCTAAGTTACTGTCCAGCAGTCGCAGCCCCCTCACTCTGACATCTTTCCATTTGTGCATGTGTATGTATTTCAGGCCTGTGTGTAGTGTGTTCTAACAAACAATTGTAATTTCCGCCCTGGGGATCAATAAAGTATAAATTATAATTATACTGAGGTTTGGTTCCTTTCTTTCCCCATTAAAGGGTTCTTTGGGCGGGTGTTTGGACGGGTGTTAGGCATTGAGAGGGCATTGAATGCTGTACAGATTGTTAAACCTCCTGAGGCAAATTTATGATTTATGATCTTGGGCTATATGAATACTGAATTGAAAAAATATGCATCCTTAATGAGGTATGATCCTTTATTTCAATTTCACATGCCTACAGCAATGTGGGCTTATTGGTGTGGCCAGAGCACGAAACAGGCAGGAAATGCTAGCCTCATAAATGATTTGTACTGTGAGAACTGGAGAACTATTTGCACAATATATAATGTGTATATAATGTACTGTATATGCAGCAAAAATACAATGAAGATCACAAAGTGAGTTGACTAGTTTTGATACTCACTCCCATTCCCTGCAGGTGGATGGACAGGTGCCCCCAAAGTCGGAAAGGTTGTCCATACTCACTCCTTTTCCCAACCAGGCCTTTCCTGAAGTCCCATCCGTGCTGACCTCGACTGAACACTCTTTTGGAAAGAAAACTACCACGGACCAGTTGCCCACCACCTCCTCGAGTCCACCAAAGAAACACCAAATCCTGTGGAAACAGACAAAACTGATTAGAGCATCCTGTAAGTGGCCATTTTGTTGAGGATGAAAATTGTGTAACGTAAGAAAGTATTTTCTTTGGGACCTGCATTAAGATCCTCCATTCATCCTTAAAAGAATATCCGTCCTTTTTTTTTACAATGAGGACTTAATGTATTTTGCTGAATAACCATTCATAATACAATGTAAAGTGCATGAGTAATCTTCAAGTACTACGTGGGTACAGTTCTTCATCACTAAAAAAGTGTTTTTGCACAGTAGGAGCTCCCCTGACCTAGAAAAATGTCTGAGGCAGAAACCTTTTTGATAACCCAGCATAAAAAAAGAGAGAGAGTGTAACAGCCACCTCCTTCACATCCTCTGTATAACATGGAGCAGACACCTCTATTATAAATCAAACTAAGAACTCACACACTGGAGCCTAGGTCAGCTGCAATGAAACGACATAAGTATCTCGAAATATTTGACATTATATATCAATTATAGCCAGGTTGTTATTACAGTTGGTGGGCAATGGGAATTCAGTGATGTACACAAGAAGCCTCAGGGGAAACTACCATTATTGCATTTTCCATACTTTCAGATCAAAATGAGATCCATTGTCAGAGGAGGAATACTTAGTTAAGATTGATGTGGTTGTGGTTGTGGTGCAACCATGAATAATTAACTACTCAAAACAAAACACGTCTTTGTGCAAAGAAAAAATGAATCGGGCACTTTAGAGTGCAGTCTTATGCCCTTTTGTAATGGAAAAAAAAAAGAGTACTAAAATGTAGATGTTATCTTAGGTTTCAATATTCTTCTCTACTCCCATAGCATACGAACATACAACTGTATGCAACAAATGTAAATATGTGAATGTGAGCGGGAATGGTTGTCTGTCTCTATATGTAACGGCACTGTGATCCCCCCACCCGCAACCCTCAAACGGATAAGCAGGTATAGCTAATGGATGACAGGATGTGCAGACTTATTGAAGTAAAAGATACATTTCATGTGAAAAAGTAGGACTCAAACAGCCAGCTGATTTTAGAACCTCATTGGTCGGTTTACTACTGGCAAAGTGATTTAAATCAGCACAGGGATTTCTTTCCCTTTGTAAATGCTGATCAAAAAAGACATGGAACTCTCACGTTTTACAATATGGGACTTTTAAACCCTGGTCCTGCTGTTCACAGTTTTGTTAATGTGCATACAGTATGTTCCTTGTAGTATCACTGTTTTCGGAATTGCTTCCCTTTTTTCAAATCACAAACCCTCTACTTCCCACGCTAAATGTAAGTGCTTCACAATACAATCCTTCCAGGATCATGTTCAGCAGGCACATTCAATTATTTTTGCTACAATTTGACAACTCTGTAATTTCAGCGTATATGTTAATTCCGATGTTCTCTGTTACACACCAGAATCAAATGGGTCAGATACAGCTATGAATCTAAAGAAATCAAAAGTAGATGTTCCCGAGGTTTTCAGCGTGCAAGCAGCAAGCATGGATTTCTTCAATAGATTCTCTTCATATACAGCTAACAGCAAAATGGGATTTACTTTTGACTGACAGTATTTAGTTCCAATGCAGGAAGTGGCGTGGCTGGGCATACAAAGTGTCACAGGAAAAAAAACACAGGGAGGCCCAGTTTCCCATCCCGTCTCCTACTTCAAGTCAGCAATCTTGAACCATGGATACGGTCTTTACCTAAACATTTTCAAGTGTTTTATATTTTCTAACATTAACCATACTTTAATTGTTCTGTAGTTGTCCCAACACCTTCAGTCATGGCTAGTTAGACTTGCACAATTGCAACAACCAATTCAATTGAAACACACCTTTCCATTAGAGTCTTAATTAATGTAAACAAACCAACATCTCCTCCTTTCCTCCCATGTCCACACAAACACACACAAACGCACACAAACCCATTAGAAAAGAAAGCAGGAAAAGCAGCAGGGAGAAACTTTGCACTCGTGGATGTTAGACTGAAATTCTAAATGGTTACAGACAATTCAAGCTATTATTTAATTGGGCCATTAAGATTTTACTGTTTCCCAAATTGATCATGACATTTGTTTTAAGATCAGCAAGAAAAAAACATTTGCTATTGCTGGGGGAAACACTAATGCTTAATCAGAGACATAACTTCTGCATTTACTGCAGTGCTGTCCTCATCTATTGCCAAATTACTGTTTAGACAGATTATTACAGTGTTACAGCTCGAGACCGAAACCTCCAGTAGTTTCTCAAATGTCGATACAGTAACAAAATGTAAAACTGTTGCCTGAGGTGCAGGTTTACTAAATAAGAAAAGCCAAATATTCTATATAAGCAATATAAAGCAAATTATTCAATACTGATAATTCAATTTAAACTACTGTGAAAATGTCTATTTAGAAAAACAAAATGCCATTTTGGGTGCATCAAGAATCACTGAATGCAGCTTCAATGTTTACGTCTTCACTCTGCAAAGCTGTGTTAAACGAAACCTGACATACCAACCTGCATGCTCTTAATGTATTGAGGTTAAACTACACCTTACAAAGTTACAAACAGCTAAAAAAAAACAACAGAGTCTTGTTACACTTGTGCCCTGGGGTATTTAAAGACTTTAACAAGCAACCTAAACTCATGACAGAAGTCTTTACACTGAAATTCAAGTCCATGAATAAACTCCATAAGTAAACAGGCTATAAAAGGGATGGAGACTATTACTCTGACAAGAAATACTTTATTATTGCACATAACCTACCAAAGAGGAAACACAATGTAAGAATAACAGTGTTTGCCTTGAGAGTGTAGGTTTCATTTTAAAGTTTAATGCAGGAAAAGCCCCTGCTGCCACAACTGCACCTCACAGCTCACCCTAAAGCTTGTTGTGGGACATAATGTCGTCCCTTTGTTTATTTTATTTAACTGTACACACTAGGTTTCCTTTGACAAACAGCACTAGCACACTGCAGATTTTAAATGTTACTTCCAGTATTTTCAATGTTGCCACCTCCAGACACCAGACAGCTTCAGCTTGCTGCTGAAGATGAAATCCTCTACTGCACTTTTAATTTTAGTTTCATGCATATACTGGTGCTGGTCTTTGAACCTGAAAATGAAATCCTGTCACGTTATCTGTCAGATCCTCATGTACAGATTATCATCATCTGTGTGTGGCTCTTAATTAATGTTAGAATATTCTTCCTCAAGCACACAGGTTGTTTTTTTGATACCATCTAACTTTAATGCTGGTAATAATAATGGATTGTAGCACTGAAAGATCTTGACAGCAGATTTTTCCCTAGAGCTGGCAAAGATAAAATTCCTGTTTGACAAGAGTAATTGGGGTGTGGCTGGCAAGGCCTGTCAGCTTCGGCATGTATGGATTGCAGCTGCAACGATTTTCTGCCACAGATTTTCTGACAAACTGTATCACAAAGACAGCTTAGCCCATTGCACTGAAGCAGATAAGAGCAAAACCCAGACTTTTTATCTAATAATGCTAGCTGAGATAGATGATGTTTACTGGGTAATTCATACAACAGTGCCGTTTATCTTTAATCTAATGTAAGCCAAAAAAACCTACTCTGTCCATTTGTATCTTCTGGACAAGCACTGTGTAATGCCGATAGTTTATTACTGCTGAGAACAGAAACCTTATCACAATAAATCATAATATATATCAATACAGAATCCATATCAATCTCATCCATTGGCAGCAATTTCCAATTTCTTGATCATGTAAAATTTGAAATGCCACAGGCCCTTTTGATTATCAAGTGATAGCAAAACTGATCTACATAGATAGATAGATAGATAGATAGATAGATAGATAGATAGATAGATAGATAGATAGATAGATAGATAGATAGATAGATAGATAGATAGATAGATCATTAACCACACAACCAATGCCGGTGGAATTTGTTTGCGGTACAGTATGTTATTTTCTGCGGCACAAATATATAAATGGACACATCAGACAATGAGGGTAATGCTTGCCAGTGGTATGTGAGGAGGGAGGAGCTTAGAGTCCTGATGGCTAAAGGTAAAAATAAAAAATGCTGTTTCTGAAGTGTTTAGTCTTTAGTCTAGTCATGCTAATGTTTAACCTGATGATAACCTGCTCTCACACACACACACACACACACACACACACACACACACACTCAAGAAAATGAATCAGGTAATCGACTGCTCGTGAGAAAAGGCTATCTGCCAGCTTTCTGAGCCGACAACATTGCTCAAAAATACTGTGGTATTCCAGCTGGAGAGCTCACAGAGTTGTGCTGCTCTTGTGCTGATAGATTACTTTAAGCTATTGCTAATCCACCCGCAGACTGTGGGGTAGTGACTGCTACTGTCTGCTTGTGTAAAAGTTTCATTGCCTGACCGCCTCAACCAGCATCTGGTTTTGAGCCGTCAGGTAAACTTTAACTGGGCCTGGACAAGCGTAGTTTCAGTCAAACTCAAAATGTTTGGTTTGACATGTATCTAGGTCTGGGTTACTATCTCACATTGCATATAATCTGAAATCATATTCATTATAAATTACCCTTAATTAATTTGCTTCATTTCCCCATGATATGGTTATTATGGTTAAATATGAAAATACAGGTACAAACTTGATAACCTCACCAATGTCAAACATCTAAGTGATCACAAATGTATCGGCTGGTCATTAGCTTATATAAATATCTTCATATGCAGTGGTGTGAAGATAAATACAAATAAAAAAAGGTTTAAAACAGTTCTAATAACATGTAAGGACATATTGATCAGTTTTTAAGTTTTCTGTTGGGATATCTGGTGTTATAAGAAATCAGGAAATTATTCTATTGCTACACCTACACATCGTGTACACACCTACACATGAAAAACAGTGTGAAGGCCAATGAGTCCACTCAATGACCCCTATTCTTCCAGTATATGGTAAATAAGTAGCCTAATTCTGCCACACTTTATCCCAGGGTCAAACAGAAGAAATCTCTTTCTATGAAAAACAAACAAACATTTCAACTGCATATGAGAAGCCCAAAAGGCCTAGTTAATAAGGAAACTGGGTTAGTCAGAGAAATGTGAACTCCAGTAGACTTAAAGCTGCCAGGTTGGGTAACATCAGCCTGACCTAAGCCTTCTGAGAAATTATTTAAGGATTTATTTTCCTTTGACATTTAACATTTTGCTATTTGACGTCTTAGAGCAGACAATGACGAAAATCCCTATAGCGTTGACCATGAATGTCATCAGCAGTAGTAGTACAACAACGGGGGAAAAAATAGGTTATTCCAACCTTGTAACCAGGGCAGATGGCTGTGATCTGTAAACATGAAAGCAGCATTCAAGTGCGCTGGGTATATAACGTTGCTAATATAGACTAATGTAATATTTCATCAAATATATCTTCGGCCTTAGCACTCTGTGTCTCGTAGAACATCTTGAGCAGCTGAAATGGGCTAATCATGCTGCCGACCACCTCTCCTTTCATTTGGAAAGAGGTCACTCGTGAACTTTGATGTTACAAACACTGTACTTGGCTGGCAGCAATATGAAAACAGGAAGCAAGAAACTGGAAGCTTTAATTAAATCTCACGTACCTTGAAAACGGGTCTCCAGCCTATATAAAAATCCACACATAACTTTAATCCATGTCGTCATTTTTTTTTTTTTTTTTTTTTTGAACTAAAGCATAGCGAGCTTGAGCGCAACTACCAGCGCCTGACTGACCAGGAGACAGCGCTGAAAGCGTTAAATTGCATAACAGCGCCTAAGTTAATAACGTGCTGTTATTAATCGCCGTCTGTTGCTTTGGCTGTCCTAATATATCAACACGCGAGCAAATTTCCCATGTATGGTGTTTGCTAGTTGCGGGCTGTGCTCGTCTATTTTCCCAGGCACTGTACTCCACATCCTCCGCTGGCAGTGGCTTGTAAACAGGACCAGAGAAAGTAGGTCAGCTGGTAGCTCAATACTCGGCTAACGACGGCGGCATAAGCAACACAACCGAAAGAAATCTAGTGACCAGGAGGAGGGTGCTGTTTGTAATCTTTAACACGTGCTAAATGCATAACAGCATCCCACTAAATGTCATTTTGAGTACTCTAAGGGAGAATGATCCACATAGCCCAATATATGTGTGTGCAACTTCGGGTGTGTGAGTGGTACGGTCTGAAGTGTCTAGCGTAGCACCTTAGCCATGGAAGCATGACAAGTAGCCTTTACATACCTTTATAATCTATTAGGCTAGGCCCACATGTATTCAGCACAGCCCGGTGTAAACTAAACTCGTAAAAGAAAGGGACTGACATGATGAGAAATGTACATGAGTTGACCTGTCATATACTGTCAGTCTCTACAGCATGAAGGCCAATCACATAGGCGGAATGGTGTATCCTCCCTGCCTGCAAAACAGAGCAGATTAACCTGCCTGACGCTGGTTGTACGTTTATAAACCATTTATTTCAATCTGGGAAAAGAAAAAAAACTAGGTGAGCGTTTAAGACAGCCTGTTTACTTTTCAAGACACTATTTTGATATAATAAGAAGGAGGTGCAACTTTAGACTCCAAACAACCCTATCAGTATTTGAATGTCATAATCAATCAATAAATTAGTCATGGATCCGCAGTTAATTGTTCAGTCTCCACAGTCTACAGAGTAGGTTGTAGACAAATTCTGAATTGGATTAACACCAATTGTCTTTTGAGTAACTAAAGCCGGCTGTCATTTGGCTGTGATAACTGATTTTCAATAGGTAGACGTTAATAGGCTATTTTGTTATTTTTTTATGACAGACCAGAATGTGATCCGGTGTTTTTGCTTATAAAAGAACAAAATCTGAACAGAAGCAATTGCAATCTTGTCAAAGTCTATTGTGCTTCTTAGCAAAACAGATGAGCATTTTCACAGTAGCTGACACTTACTTTTGCCATTTTCTTTTTTTTTTAGTAAAATAGTTTACAGTAGAACAATACTAAGAGTCTATAGCCATACTAGCAGCTTTGTCATTCATAGAACCACACCCCTAGCATCTCTAAGCGCTCTGAATGTGGGGGGTGACATGCAACAAGGGTCCAGAGTCTGATTCAAACGGAGAACATCACTGTTCATGCTATAACTCTTAAGACACTGATCCGCCAGGACCCCACCTGCTAAGCTGTTTGTACATCTTGATAATCACACTAAAGGATTTTCCCCTCTGGCCTGTATTGACTTAGTTATGTCTGACAAACTTCTGATAAGAAAAGGTGTACTTCTGTCAGGATCTTTGATATTTAGATAAAACCTTAACGTGGTATGTTACAAGACATTTTTGAACTTCTACTTTGATGCAGCCATCTGTGATATAATCTCACATCTTCCATAACTTTTGAATCTGGATGTTTAGTTTGCATAGAAAAGTTTCCCTAATAATAGATTGTCTTAAGATAAATAGACATTTCCGTGTTACAGCAGCAAAGGGGATGGTGCAATAGCAAGAAGCATCAGTAAAAAAATGATAAAGTGTGATAAAGGCCAATCGTCACGTGAGTGAAGAGTACAGATAATGGAGCTTCAGTGTTGGTCCTGTGAGTACGAGCTGGCTCTTTGAACATGTTCATCAAATCATTTTAAAGATTGAAATATTCTTTATCCCCTTCAAGCACATGCACTCAAATATCAATAATAATCATAAGATGTAATTGTGAAAAGGCTGCCTTTCTCCCTTTTCACTAGGCCCTGTTACCAAAATTAATACTTTTTGGTGTCTGCTTAATTCTTAAGAATTCACTGGAATGTTGTAGGTTATTATTTAAGTTTGCTACTTTATTATTTGACATAGGCCTGGTCGGCAGGTTTTATGGGTTCATAGCGTTTTGCTATGGTTCTGCCTGTGATGTGTGTGTGTGTGTGTGTGTGTGTGTGTGTGGGGGGGGGGGGGGGTTAGCTCAGCTGCCCACCAGCTTAATCAGAGAGAGTCTCCCTTCAGGTCTTTTCTGAAGGGAGGGGCTGGGAAATCCTAAGGGGAAGAACAATAGGAAAGATAGTTCTTCAGTAAATGACTGTTAATATTTGGGGTGCAATTGGTAGTGGGTGCACATATATGTATATATAGTAATGTCGGCAGTAACTGATCTATCCAATTGTAATGATGTTTTGAGAAACTTAAGTGTTACTGTTGCTTGCTCAGGATAGCTCACCCTATAGTCACCTGTGCAGGTGGTATGGTCCAATTAGGGGGGGGCTGAGTTAAAAGGGCTTTCACTGCCCGATGTGAGTTGAGTGCAGATGTGAGTTGCGCATGCTCAGATTTAAAAGGTTTACGGCATAACACTTCATAGTGAAATATGTGAAATCCATAAAATAATAAACTTTTCTCTTTACATACAATAACAGAAGACGGAAATCATTTCAAAAATGTTTTCGCTATCTATGGTTGCTTGATTGCTAACGTTAGCTCAAAACGCCATTCAAGTGACAGCCTTTGTTGTGTTTGATTGCTAACTTGTAGCCAGCAGTGAACGAACTTTGTTATAGGTCAATTTTTACTGTTTTTACATTACAGAAGTCTCTCGTTAGCATCTTGTAGGCTACTTGTCGCAAAGTGACGCATGCGCGACTCACATCTGCACTCGACTCGGGCAGTGACAGGTCATCAGGAGAAGAAAGAAGGGTTGGCAGCTTGCTGTGAGGTGGCCGTTTTGTTTGTTTGCTGTTATTTTGCCTCAGTTTAATGTTTTGTTTTTGTATTTTGGTTTGAGTATGTTTTGGTGTTGGTTTTGTTAATAGACACACGCATTAAGAACTTGAAAAGCCTCTTCTCCAGTCTTCAGGCGTGACAGTAATATTAAATACGGTGTGCACAGTTTAATGTGAGCTGCACAGGGGACACAGCAAGCTTTAATTTGTGTAATATATTTTTGGGTCCCTGTGGGTCCCTTTGCCACAGTTGATTCAGACTGCAGCTGATCTGGCTTGTGATGTGGTACCAGTAGGATGCCATTTTAACCAGCTTGTGAGACACTGAGCCACAGAATCACAGTCTAGCATCAGCATCACATGACAGTCAGTCACAATCAGTCTACAGAGTTCGAGGCCTTTCTTGCCAAAAGTCTATGACACCTAACTTATGAAGTGCACTTAGTATATATGGAAGTCAAGTTTGGTGGCTGCTTAACTTCTAACCAAGCAACCAATACATGCTTCTCATATTGAAGTAAAAGTAGACAATTATTTATATTGGAGTTTATGAACAAAATAACAGTAAATCCCATAGGATAGATAAATCATTATTCCACTGCGATGTATGTGTTGAAACTTCCTAGCATATTACAGTTTAGCCAGCAGCGAGGCCACCAGGCAACACTGAGGCCCCCCACTACATAGGCCACATTCAATTCCCAACGCAGGCCCTTTCTGTGTGGAGCTCCCACTGTGTGATCACACTGGTTGTCCCAGTTTCTCTCATGTGTGAAAGACATGAAAGTCAGGTGGACGGCAAAGGAAAGGAGTTGTCTAAAAAATCAAACATCAATTATATGGTAGTGGTGACTCAACCCAAAGCCACTATACAAAATACGCTGTCAGCCAGTGTAAGCCAAGACCTGAAATAAAAATATTCCATTCAATCATCAGCAGTGGTGGTGCTGTCCTAGTGAATACACAACGGGTATGAAGTTACTCCCCATGCATGTGTTACTATTAACACTTTTTCTATTCTCAGCAAGCAACTAGGGGGTCCAAAACAACACATAGTCATGTCCTTGGTTGTGGCCTCATTTGAATGCCATACTTGCAGAGTTAAATGCTGATTATAAGTAATAAAGATTTTTCTTTACATACTTTGAAACTTACAAGCAAATTTGTTTTTGTTTCATGACATTAACCCATGTTTGCGGAGTTGCCTGTTTTATTAATAATTAATTACATCTAAATACATGTTTGAATTGTAATGCAGCCTTATGGTTTCTTATTATTCTAAGAAAATTCTACTACACTGCAGTACATTGCCTTGTGTTTTTGATAACAATAAACCCATATCTAAACACAGCAATAACCAGACCAATGCATTGTACAGTGACGTAGCAAAGTTTTATATGTGCAGAACAGCGGGAACAAGAAGAACAAAATCAGTAAGAAGTCGCTCTCATTAATGTCTCCTATAACTCTATTCTGACATAAAATTCTGATTTTAAAGTGTGTATAGTTTCATCTACTAAATAAAAACTTAAATATTTTGAAACTCAGAAGCATGTAAACTTATAAAAATATTACCATCATCAACATATATAACATCAAATGTAAGGATGC